>NC_137034.1:11822520-11907520 GCF_032717465.1 Coenobita brevimanus
AAAACAAAAAAAAACATCATCCAGTAAAAGAGAATGATGGAGATTCTTTCTGGGTACTTCATTACTTGAAGTCTCACTTAAAAATACAGTTAAAAAAGACATATAATTAAAAAACAATTAAAATCGTCTAGTAGAGGCAAGAATAAGTTAAAAATTTTAGCACTGATGTTAAGTAGGAAGAGACAAATTTTATGACAAAAAATAAAAGGACGATAAAGAGAGTAAGTGGAAAAATGACTAGACAAAGATGTAAACGAAATAAGACGATATAGAGAGTAAGTGGAAAAATGACTAGACAAAGATGTAAACGAAATAAGACGATATAGAGAGTAAGTGGAAAAATGACTAGACAAAGATGTAAACGAAATAAGACGATATAGAGAGTAAGTGGAAAAATGACTAGACAAAGATGTAAACGAAATAAGACGATATAGAGAGTAAGTGGAAAAATGACTAGACAAAGATGTAAACGAAATAAGACGATATAGAGAGTAAGTGGAAAAATGACTAGACAAAGATGTAAACGAAATAAGACGATATAGAGAGTAAGTGGAAAAATGACTAGACAAAGATGTAAACGAAATAAGACGATATAGAGAGTAAGTGGAAAAATGACTAGACAAAGATGTAAACGAAATAAGACGATATAGAGAGTAAGTGGAAAAATGACTAGACAAAGATGTAAACGAAATAAGACGATATAGAGAGTAAGTGGAAAGATGACAAGACAAAGATGTAAACGAAATAAGACGATATAGAGAGTAAGTGGAAAAATGACTAGACAAAGATGTAAACGAAATAAGACGATATAGAGAGTAAGTGGAAAAATGACTAGACAAAGATGTAAACGAAATAAGACGATATAGAGAGTAAGTGGAAAAATGACTAGACAAAGATGTAAACGAAATAAGACGATATAGAGAGTAAGTGGAAAAATGACTAGACAAAGATGTAAACGAAATAAGACGATATAGAGAGTAAGTGGAAAAATGACTAGACAAAGATGTAAACGAAATAAGACGATATAGAGAGTAAGTGGAAAAATGACTAGACAAAGATGTAAACGAAATAAGACGATATAGAGAGTAAGTGGAAAAATGACTAGACAAAGATGTAAACGAAATAAGACGATATAGAGAGTAAGTGGAAAAATGACTAGACAAAGATGTAAACGAAATAAGACGATATAGAGAGTAAGTGGAAAAATGACTAGACAAAGATGTAAACGAAATAAGACGATATAGAGAGTAAGTGGAAAAATGACTAGACAAAGATGTAAACGAAATAAGACGATATAGAGAGTAAGTGGAAAAATGACTAGACAAAGATGTAAACGAAATAAGACGATATAGAGAGTAAGTGGAAAAATGACTAGACAAAGATGTAAACGAAATAAGACGATATAGAGAGTAAGTGGAAAAATGACTAGACAAAGATGTAAACGAAATAAGACGATATAGAGAGTAAGTGGAAAAATGACAAGACAAAGATGTAAACGAAATAAGACGATATAGAGAGTAAGTGGAAAAATGACTAGACAAAGATGTAAACGAAATAAGACGATATAGAGAGTAAGTGGAAAAATGACTAGACAAAGATGTAAACGAAATAAGACGATATAGAGAGTAAGTGGAAAAATGACTAGACAAAGATGTAAACGAAATAAGACGATATAGAGAGTAAGTGGAAAGATGACAAGACAAAGATGTAAACGAAATAAGACGATATAGAGAGTAAGTGGAAAAATGACTAGACAAAGATGTAAACGAAATAAGACGATATAGAGAGTAAGTGGAAAAATGACTAGACAAAGATGTAAACGAAATAAGACGATATAGAGAGTAAGTGGAAAAATGACTAGACAAAGATGTAAACGAAATAAGACGATATAGAGAGTAAGTGGAAAAATGACTAGACAAAGATGTAAACGAAATAAGACGATATAGAGAGTAAGTGGAAAAATGACTAGACAAAGATGTAAACGAAATAAGACGATATAGAGAGTAAGTGGAAAAATGACTAGACAAAGATGTAAACGAAATAAGACGATATAGAGAGTAAGTGGAAAAATGACTAGACAAAGATGTAAACGAAATAAGACGATATAGAGAGTAAGTGGAAAAATGACTAGACAAAGATGTAAACGAAATAAGACGATATAGAGAGTAAGTGGAAAAATGACTAGACAAAGATGTAAACGAAATAAGACGATATAGAGAGTAAGTGGAAAAATGACTAGACAAAGATGTAAACGAAATAAGACGATATAGAGAGTAAGTGGAAAAATGACTAGACAAAGATGTAAACGAAATAAGACGATATAGAGAGTAAGTGGAAAAATGACAAGACAAAGATGTAAACGAAATAAGACGATATAGAGAGTAAGTGGAAAAATGACTAGACAAAGATGTAAACGAAATAAGACGATATAGAGAGTAAGTGGAAAAATGACTAGACAAAGATGTAAACGAAATAAGACGATATAGAGAGTAAGTGGAAAAATGACTAGACAAAGATGTAAACGAAATAAGACGATATAGAGAGTAAGTGGAAAAATGACTGAAGAAAGATGTAAAGAAACGGAAGAAAACAGGAAAGTGAAAGAAAAGAAAAGTGGAAATAAGTGTGAAAGAAAAATTAAAGAGAGAGGAACGGAAAGCAAAAGAAAGGGAAGAGAGAGAGAGAGAGAGAGAGAGAGAGAGAGAGAGAGAGGGAGGGGGGGATTGGTAGGGACAAAAAATTAGCAAAAAACAAGGAATAACTACAGACGAACAAAATGGAAAGGATTAAGAGAGGAGAATTTGGAAGATGAAAAGAAAAAAGAAAAATGAAACTGACAAATGAAAGATAAACCAGAGACAGAACGAAGAAGGGAGGACAGGGAGAGAAAAAGAGGAAAAGGGAGAAGGGAAAAGAAAAAAAAAAACACGAACAGACAAGTGTGGCGGGTGTTGAATAGTGAAACTGGCATTTTATCCGAAGAGAGAGAGAGAGAGAGAGTGCGTGTGTGTGTGTGTGTGTGTCACGTAGGTACTCAGATTACCGTTCTCTATGGGTGATCCGGCCTAAAAGAACGAACTTTTCCTTACAGGGGAGAGAGAGAGAGAGAGAGAGAGAGAGAGAGAGGATATCTGAGAAGATTGCGGTGAGGCGAGAGAGAGGAAAGACGAGGAAGGCTTTAACCAATAAGAGAAGACCTGGAAGGATGAGAACTTGTGAGAGGAAGAAAAGGGGGAAAGAAGGGGACGATGAGAAAGGAGAGGAGGAGGAGGAGGAGGAGGAGGAGAAAGAGGAAAGGGAGGGGAAGTCAAAAGGAACGAGAAAAGTAAAAGAGAGGGATGGGAAGTACGGGAAGGAAGAGAAGACGTGAGTGAAAGAAGCAAGAAAATGAGAGAGACAGAAACAGGAGGAAGAGGGGACACAAGAATGGAAAGAAAGGGGAAAGGGAATATGATCTAAAATGAATTAGTGTGTGAGAACTTGGAGAGAGAGAGAGAGAGAGAGAGAGAGCAGAGTGGACAGAGAATAATGCAGTGGGTTGAAAACAGAGCTACTTGGAGGTGGTGGTGGAGTGGGTACAGCAGTGGGCTGAGGACAACGTGGTCGTATGTTCAGTCATATCTGTGTCGTGTTCAATCCCAGGATGTTCACTGTACATCTGTATAACACCACCAACACGTCATACAAGCACCGTAGCAAATACCACAACACAATATCTAAATGTGTTCTGTCTAGTGTTCTTTCTTATTAACCTGGCCCAGATATTCGTCCTTTTGCAGCTTATTACACATAGTTCTGTGGCAAAATGATAATGATGATATTATTAATATTAATAGAAATAATAATAATAATGAAAATAATAATAATAATAATAATAATAATAATAATAATAATAATAATAACAATAATAATAATCCATCCATCATCCAATCCTACATTGCCCCATGAGAAGCGTAGGAGCCCGGGGCCAGGCAGTTGGTCCCGACATTTAAGATGAGAGTGACCAGCCTCACTCATCCCTGAGTGGCATTACATGAGCAATCAACCCCAGCCATCCCTTGGATATAAACCTTCACCGGCTAAATCCGATTGGAGCGCAATAATTACCCACTAAACCACCAGAAGCCAAAATTTGGTTATATGGTTACCACCCAGCGTAGTAAATGGTTTCCTGGTGCACAGGAAACCATTTGGCTTGTCACTCAGTGTAGAGTCACCCACAGGCTGAAGGAAGTGGAAAGAATGAAGGAAAGAAAGACAGAAGAGGGAGTGTAAAGTAACACGTAGGCAGATGGACGAGGAAAGAATGAAGGAAAGAAAAACAAAAGAGAATGGAAGGAGAGAAGGATGGAGAGGAAAGGGCAGACACCTGAAAGCAGCACTAAATCGAGTGAGTGGATGGTGAGCGCCCACACCTACCACACAATAATAATAATAATAATAATAATAATAATAATGAGGAAAAGAATGATGATGATGATGGTTATTATGATAATAATAACAGTTATGATGATAATAACTGTAACTGTAACTGTCTTGTGGACGGTCACCAGTCTCCACCTAATGTTTCATAATGATCTTCACCCTATTGGGGAAATTTGGATTTATTTTTCTGTCAGCAATGGTCCATGCTAGGACACATTATGTGGGTCTTTCAAATTTCTTGTGAAGCCTCCGGTTTTCCAGGAATCGTCGCGTGACACAGAGTCCGGAATAACAATATTTAATTGCGGAATTTGTTCATGTGGTCGCAACAAGAACCCTTCCACGTGTTCGTTCGTTCGTTTTAAGATTCCCTCCACCTATAGTGGAGGCCGGGCCATACATTAGCCCGGTCGGTGGGGGTGAGCTTTTTCATAGTCAGGGAGAAGACAGGGTCTGGGGGGTCCTGAGGGGCCGCCCAGCACACACGCCCTGTCATCTGCTGTTTTTTCTTGGTGTGTGTGTTCCACGTGTGGTAAAGTATGTTTAATATAAACAAGATCTGAAGATCCTAAGATAACTTCTTCTGTAACATCAACAAGGGATCTGACAAGTGTTGAAGAACGCATGTGTCTTCTATTGTTTCTTACAGTTACCTTAACTCCACTAGGGAGATTTTTTTTTTTTTTCAGCAATGGCCCATGCCAGAACACAGCCTGGGTCCTTCAGATTCCTTGCACAGTCTCCGTTTCTCCTGGAACCGTTGCGAGACTGATGCGAGAATGATAGTACCAGGGAAAACAATAGCCTTCAACTGCGTAGTAGGTGGAGACTGATAAAAATCATCATCATCATCATCATCATCATAGCAGCAGCAACAATAATAATAATAATATGATAGAGCCCACGAGTTCGCATTACGTTGAAGCAGTACCTTATGCAATATTTTTCATATCAGCATGACTTATTTGATGACCTCACGTCGTTGCCAGAATGGAGCAAGCGTTCTGATTGGTCGAGTGGCTAGAGAGGGCGTGGCTTTATGCTCGCTGCAACGTACTTCTGTCTGTCTGTTTTTATATTTGTCTGTCTATTTGTCCATCTGTTCATCAATATCTATTTGTCCTTCCATTCACCAACATCTATGCCTGTTCACATTACGTTAGGGAATCATCCTAAGCTACTCTGAGGGCACAATCCAACCCTGCCTCACGCAGTATCTGGGGACGAGAGAACCAGATTTTTTTTTTTTATGTAAGAAAGAAGGAACCAAAGGTCAGAAGACCACAAGATTGCTCCCCCCAAGAAAAAAAAAAAAAAAAAAAAGATAATAGAGAGCCATATTCAAGATCCGTTAATGTTGAGATGCCCAGTCACACTGCGTTTGAAAGACTGGAGATCATAGGTAGTAGGAAATACACACAGTGGGGGACAGTTCCAGAAATGACCTGTTGCACACATGAAGGACTGGGAGTAACGGCTATGTCTTGCATTAGAGAGCTGAACAGAAAAAGGGATGAGGGTGTGTTGCTAGACAGGTGCTACGCGCCTGATGTAATGGTGGAGTGATGCAAGAAGACAGTTCAGAGGTGCAGTGGCCATTAAAGTAGTGATAGAAAAGAGATAAAGATGCAACAGCATGGCAAAGAGACAGAAGTTGAAGGGAGTCATTAAGAGGAGGGGAGTTAATGAGAAGAAATGAATTTTACTCCATTTTGTTAAGAAAAAACTGTATGTAGGAGCCTGCCCACACATGAGAGTTTTACTCACCACAGAGGCGAATAAAATCCTTGTACAAAGTCATCAACTATGTAGAGGTAAAGAAGGCACAGAGTCGGTTTAACACACCTAACATCGTGGAAGCAAATTTTATAAGAGAGATAATAGGATCTTTCCAAGAA
This sequence comes from Coenobita brevimanus, assembly GCF_032717465.1. Taxonomy (NCBI): domain Eukaryota; kingdom Metazoa; phylum Arthropoda; class Malacostraca; order Decapoda; family Coenobitidae; genus Coenobita; species Coenobita brevimanus. Next base: position 11,828,844 of record NC_137034.1, read on the forward strand.
AAATCCCGAGAGAATGAAACCCCAAGTATGTTTGAAGATGATGCAGGATTGAGTTGGATATCGTGAATAATTAGAGGATACTCTTGCAGAAGATTTTGTTATGTTGAAAGATGGAAGAACTAAGTTTTGATGCACTAAAATCACCAAGAATACTTTTACCGATATCAGAGATATGAACCAGGTCAGACATTAGGCGTGCCATGGCCTCATCTCTTGTTTGTTAAGGTAACTGCTGAGATGGACACTGTGGGATGCAAATGGAAAGGTGCAGGATGGAGTAATCAGCCTATGAGTGGATAGGGTTAGATGTACAGTACATTGTTAGGTCATTCATGAATAAAAGGAAGAGAGTTGGCGATAGGACAGAGCCCTGAAAAACACCACGACAGATAACTCTAGAAGAACAATGGCCGTTTACAACAGCAGCTACAGAGCAACCAGAAAGGAAGCTAGATGTGAAAGTGCAGAGAGAGGGATAGAAACCGTAAGTGGGCAGTTTGAAAATTAAAGATGTATGCCATTCCCGATCGAAAGTATTTGGGATGTCAAGTGCAATGACAAAGCTTTCACCAAATCCCGAAAGGAAGATGACCAGGAGTTTGAAAAGTAGGTGAGAAGATCTGCAGTGGAGCGTCCCTGGCGGAACCCACACTGACGATCTGAAAGATGGTTGTGACGGGAAAGATGCCTTATTTATTTAATTTTGTTAAGAATAGACTCAAAAACATTTGAAATGCAGGATATTAAAGCAATTGGGTGATAGTTAGAGGACTGGGAATTGTCACCATTATTGGGGACAGGCTGAATGAGAGCAAACTTCTAGTAGGAAGGAAAGGTACAGGGTGACAGACAAAGGGATCTGGTAGCAGGTTCAGTACTTCAGGTTGAAGGTTAGTTTACTACCTTGTGTCGGGGGGGTTAAGGCCGGGGAGAATTATTATTATTATTATTATTATTACTACTACTACTGCTACTACTACTACTACTACTACTACTGCTAATACTACTACTGCTACTGCTACTACTACTACTACTACTATTGCAACTACTGCTACTACCATTATTATTATTATTATTATTATTATTATGGAGGTCAGAGAGTAAATATACTTACGCAAAATTGTGACTGTAAAATTTTTGACTCGGTTGCTCTAAGTGTTGCCATCCACGTGTGGATGTCATTACCTGCTAGTAATGATGACAACAACCACAACAACAACATTAAGGCTGCACATCCATTTTTCTCACACTTCTTCATGACTGGCATCATATTTTTTTTTGTTAATCTCTTTCTGCAACTCAGCGTTCAAGATGGAGAAATAGAAATTTTAAGCCAAGGTAATGTAAAATAAAAGATATTTTAAATTACACCAGAGATGCTGAGTAATAGGGGGCATCTTGACAAAAATATCATAGTCCAGGTCATAAAACTACATTTTCTGTAAATGCCTTCCTCAAAGAAAACTGCGATCAGGGCTAAATATGCTAGAATATTATGACAATCCAGCACTTATAAAACGCCTGTTATTACACCTGTATGACAAGAATGAGTCAGGTGCCCCTCATGACACCTGCACCCTCGAGTGCCTAATGTCCTTAGAAAAGTATGGAATCAGGTGCTATATACTTAGAACAAGCTGCAAACAATGTAAATACCCCATATCAAACACATACAATAGTTTTGGCTGAATAACTATGGCTCTGTATGAAAACTTCAATTGCTGATTTCTCGAAATGTAAGTTTTTTGATAACAATATGGTATAACTTCATAACCTGTGAATGTATTCCCAAACGGTCTGCAGTATTCAAAAGAGCAATAGATGTAGTATAATTTCACACAGAAACTCCTTGATAATGACATATTATTATCTTTCATTATCTCACAATTAAAAAAAAAAAAAACTATATTCGCTCAGTCTATAAAAAATATATTCAGTAGACATATAGAATAGAGGAATCGGCAAAACACTGTTTACAAATGTAGAAGAATAGTTATATATTATTTGCATAAAAGAAATGGGTGTATAACGTAAATACAAAGAAATTTATGACAACTATAGGAAGTACTCAAAATGGCTCTAGTAAAAAAAAAAAAAAAAAAAGAAGAAGGAACAAGGGCCTATACAAAAAGTTCTGCTTCAATCAACCTCAAACTTGGCCAAAATGATCCTTAGGTAATCTAGTTTTTTGTGTAAAAATCTCAGCTCAAAATTCATTTTTTATTTTTTTTAATTTTTGGTCAGATGCCACCCTTAAGAATGAAATGATAACTCTGACGGTACAGCAAAATATTCACATGACGTGTAAAGGTTTCAAATGATTTTTTCGCCGTTGGTGTGTCGTGGACCTAGTTTTTATTCTACTTTTGCCCCAAGTTGCCCTCTCTTCCATCATGAATGCTTTGTTGCAGTAGATTAACACTAGAAAATGATGCTAGTCACGAAGAAATGCTGTGGAAAGAATGAGGAGCCACAGTATTTTTTTTTCCTTGCCACTAAGCTACGAGAAATAAGCAGCAAATAAAAATCTGGGCCAGGTTAAGGTGAAAGAAGTATAGTAGTCTCCCTGAATGGACTTCAGAGCCTGTAAGCTAATATGAAATATACAAAAAGTAACAGAAGAAGAACAAGCAAAACAAGAACAAGAACACAAATATGAAGAAAACACGAAGAAGGAGGAGGAGGAGGAGGAGGAGAAGAAGAAGAAAATCAAAGAAGAGGAAAGGAGAAGACATACGAAGAGAACAAAATGGGAATCATTAAAGAGAGGATATTTTGAGAATGGATGAAGAAGGTAGAGGGAGAAATACAAGAGGAACAAAAAGGGAAAGGTGGTCAATGAGAGAGAGAGAGAGAGAGAGAGAGAGAGAGAGAGAGAGAGAGACAGACAGAGACAGACAGACAGACAGACAGACAGACAGACAAACAGACAGGAAGATAGACAGACAGACAGACAGACAGACAGGCAGATAGACAGACAGACAGACAGAGACATAAACAGACAGACAAACAGACATGCACAGAGAGAGAGAGAGAGAGAGAGAGAGAGAGAGAGAGACAGACAGACGACAGACAGACAGACAGAGACAGAAACAGACAGACAGACGACAGACAGAGACAGAAACAGACAGACAGACAGACAAACAGACATGCAGAGAGAGAGAGAGAGAGAGAGAGAGACAGACAGACAGACAGACAGAGAGACAGACAGAGAGACAGAGACAGACAGGGACAGACGGACGGACAGACGGACGGACAGACAGACAGACAGACAGACATGCAGAGAGAGAGAGAGAGAGAGAGTGGAGTTCGCTGAAACTGAGGAAAGGGTTAGGGTAGGGGAGATGAGGCAGGGGAGATGAGACAGTAGAGATAACACAAGGGAGATGAGACAGGAGAGATGAGGCAGGGGAAATGAGGCAGGAGAGATGAGGCAGGAGAGATGAGGCAGGGGAAATGAGGCAGGGGAAATGAGGCAGGGGAGATGAGGCAGGGGGGTCAGCAGGACAGGTTAGGCAGGGGATGGGAGTAATGGGAGGGGAGGCAAGGGAGGGAAGGCACGAAAGAGGAGGCAGGGGAAGGGAGGTAGGGGAAAGAAGGCATGAGAGATGAAGCAGGGGAGTTGAGGAGGGCAGGGTGAGGCAGGGAAACAGGGGAAGTGAGCAGGGCTGAGGCTTGAAAATGAGGCCGGAAAAGTGAGGCAAAGAAAGAGAGGAAGGGCAGGGTATGGAACAAAGTCGGTCCCCACGCTAATTCGAGTGACGGATAGGTATGTTCCTCCATTCTGTCTGTCTGTCTGTCTGTCTCTGTCTCTGTCTCTCTCTCTCTCTCTCTCTCTCTCTGTTCGTGTGTGCGTGCGAGCCTACGTTTCAATATTTCAGAACCATCGCTACTGTATCCATTTAGGGAATAACGTTGGAATCGTTCGTGTAAAAGATATGATAAAACGATTCATTTCCCTACACGGAACCCATCATTACGAAGACTGAGACTGAAGCCCCTTATCTTCACCCTGAATCAAATCGCCTGGAGGTAGCATCGGCGCCAGTACCATCGCCTCAAAAACCACCACCACCATCACAACCAACAAGAACAACAACAAGAACAGCAGTAATATTATGACTGTACAGTCATGTCACCACACCATCACCAGCACCACTCATCATCCACAAGACGAAGCAGCTAGAGAGTGCAATATCTGTGACCATCATTTACTTCGTGAACCCAATATTGATTTCTCCCTGTGACCTTTATCTTCGACAGATTACTCACAAAGCCGAATTACTTCACTCTTGCCCAACCCTTAACCCTTCCACCAATTTTGGTTCAAATCAGAGCCAGACTAATTGAGTTGACTTTGCCCAATAACCCAAGTTGTTTTTAAAAGCGAATGGCTTTATCCTAGTCTTTAGCTGAAACTTTTCCACAAAGTTTACACTGGATAAAAGCTGTTTAAATTGATTTTACCATGTCACCTGCACATTTGACCTGTTGTTAAAAAAAAAAAAAAAAAAAAACAGTAAGTTCTCTTGGGAGATCCTCAACTGATCCACCAAGTTTAACGTGACGCAGGTCAATACTCTTTTAGCAATTTAGTTGACACACAGACACGTGGGTCGAACCTTGATCTTGTCCTCTTACATTCATCTTTGATTATTGTTCTCAACACTGAATCCCTTTTCATTTGCCTGACCCTTTACCCTTCCTCCAAGTTTGGTAACTGACCATAAATTATCATTTAACCGTGGCCTATGACCTTTCCCAGTGACCTTGGCCTTTGACTGATTATTCTCAAAATGGAATTCTTCCAATCTTGCTCCATCCTCAGCCGTTCCACAGTATGGTCTAAATCAGACAAAAAATGTTTATTTTGACCTTGTCATGTGACATTTGACCCAGTGTTCTCAAAAACATTATCTTTGCTGCTTCAGTTACCCTCAACCACTGTACCAAGTTTGGTTAAAATCAGATCAAAAGAGATTGAGATATTAACAGTCACAGAACTTTGATTTTTCCCGGTGACCTTGACCTCTTAATCGTGACTATGAAAACTGAATCTTTTAATTCTTGCCTTACCTTCAACCCTTCTCCCAGATTTTGTTAGAGTTGGAGAAAGAATGCTTAAGTAGAATTTGTTAAGTCAACTTTCAACATAGCCATAACCCTTGATCTGTTGTTCTAAAAAAAAAGAAAAAAAAGTTTCATTACTGGCTGACTCTCAGTATTTCCACGAAGTTTGGTCATAGTCGGAACCACTGATTTTTTTCCCCTTGCTGCCAAACATTCACTCACTCATTCACAGCCAGACAGACGCCACACACACACACACATACACACACACACACACACACAAAACAGAGAGAGAGAGAGAGAGAGAGAGAGAGAGAGACTAACAGACAGAGACCGACCACCCTAACAATAACGCCCGCCTTCGCAGTGCTAGTCGGAGGTGTAATAATACGGTATTACACAAACTCCCACAATTTCACAAGTTATAATGAAATGGAGTTGAGTATCACATCCAACTTCGTCTCACACAACTGCATTAAACCTCCAACTCTAATGACATTCCCAAACGACGTAATTTACAACATCGTAACTTACAGCGTCTTAACTTTCATAACGACGAAGGAGAGAAAGAGGAATTAGAATCTATTGTTTTCGCTGGTATTATTAGTCTCTACCTACTATATAACATTTGATTTTGCTGGTGTAATTATTATTATTCTTGCCTCAGAGTCTCCCAACGATTCCAGGAGAACCGGAGACTGCATAAGGAATCTGAAGGGCCCAGGTTATGTGTCCTGGCATGGGCCGTTGCTTATACTGTAGAAAAACAATCCAAATCTCCCCAGTGGGGTTAAGGTCATTGTAAGAAACAGTAGCAAACACATGCATTCTTCAATACCTTTGTCAGATCCCTTGTTGATGTTACACAAGAAGTTACCTTAGGGACTTTAGATCTTGTAATATTAAACATACCTTACCACATATCAAAGATTCCTTGATATGGCCACGCAACGAGAGTTCTTAACTAATTATTAATATTGTTCCAGCCTCAGAGTCTCCTGATTATTCCAGGGGAGCCAGAGACAGTGCAAGGAATCTGAAGGGCCCAGGTTGTGTGCTGGCATGGACCGGTACTGTAAAATGTCTGTATCTCCCCAGTGGGGTCAAGGACACTAAGAAACAGTAGGTGGAGGCTATTGACTGTCCGTAGGAGAGTTGCAGAGCTCTATTTACCCGTTCTCGCCCCGAACGGGCTCAGGGACGGATATTGTTTTCACTCGGTTTGTCTGCTTGTTTTTTGTTTATTTGTCTTTCTCTCCGTGCGTCTGATAACAGCTTTACACGAAAACTACTGGTGTGATTATGTCTAAAATTACAGGGATGATGGGCTATGACCTTCTGATCACCTGATTAAATTTTGGCCCAAATTGGGCCAAGACCCAGGCTGTAGGCCCCAAAAAGGTAAAAAAAAAAAAAAAAAAAAAAAAAAAAAGGACCAGTAAAATTTGTTTTTTGATCTAATTCATTTCAAATTCGTCATATCGACACGAAACCAAAGCCTAAAGATAAATCTTTCAAATCTGCATCCTATAACATGCACCATTACATCAGAGGGATCAATGTCAGGTGGGTGGGGCCTAAACTTTGAAATGGGCCTAAAATCTTCATTTTTCACCCGATTTACCCGGGGGACGAGTTTGCTGTGCCTTGGCACCGCTTTTTGTTTGTATTTGGTTTCACTTGTTGATGATGATGATGGTTATGGTGATGATGGTGGTGACGATGACGAAAAGAAAGTAGAATTATGTTTATACGTATCTGGTTTGACTTCCTTATAATGATGACAAAAAGGAGGAACAAAGTGGAATTATGTTCATAAGTGCATAGTTTTCCTTCCTGATGATGATGATGACATACAGATTTCGGGACCACATTGCAGCGCTTCTGTGTTACTCGTGTACTTTTGTATATCCTTTGGCCCGAGAGCAAGAAAGACATCTTAAGACAATTTTGTCTGTCTTATAAGTTCTTTGAAATGGAAGTGGAGTGATGGGGAATATATTGGGACTTGAATCTCTCTCTCTCTCTCTCTCTCTCTCTCTCTCTCTTGCTCTATCTATCTATCTATATCTATCTATCTATCTATATATATATATATATATATATATATATATATATATCTCAACAGATGATATAACAACTGCCGAATGTTAAACTTACCTGTCTAACTGTCCGAATACTTATCTGTGTATCAGACTATCAGTTAATGTCAGCCAGTTTATCTATCTCTCTGTCTGTATCTTTCTATCTGTCAGTCTATCCATCTCTCCGTCTTTCTAACCGTCTATATTTATCTGTCTATATCTATCCACTTACTTCTGTTATCGCTGGAGTAGCAAGGTTGTGTTTAATCAAAATACTACCTGTATATTAGGGTGGATCGTTTTTACACTTTTTTTGACATTCAAACTCCAATAGTGCTCAAAAGTTGTTTACCCATGAGAAAAGATGCACAGTGAAATAAAACGTTTCTGCAACATTATCTTTTGACACCCCAAAGAACTCAAAAAGTATAAAGATCCAGCAAAAAAACACCATTTTTAGATTTTTTTTAAAATATTACAAGCCGTGCATAAATCATATAGCAATAAAATACTTACAGATATCTTCTCATTTTTATTCTTAGCTTATAGAAACACCATGCCTGCCATTAACCCGCCCCGTCCCGTCGACGTATGGGTACGTTGCAACGATTTGCATTTGCCAGTCCCGCCGACGTACCAGTACGTCGTGCAATTGCAAGGTCCCTAATTTGCACAATTTTCAATTTTCGCGCGTGATTTTTCGTATGTATACACGGGACACCTTCCTCTATTCCTCTACAAGATGCCAAGCAGGGACAATGCCTTACACCGCATAACCTCCCCCTCCCCCCCTCATGCCATTGTCTTGGCAAAGGACCTGTTACCAGTGACCTTGCTAGTAAAGATATTCAGGGCCAGAGTGATTCCCCAATCGATGACAATGTGGAGGACAATGTTTACATAGCATTAGAAGAAGAAACAGCCAGAAATAATGATCAGGTAATGTGGCAAAAAAAGGTCAGGTATGGTGATTAGTTAGTGAGTGAAACAATGCTTATAATGCCTTTATTACTGCTTGAAAACCAATATACTCTCATACTACATATACATTCGTACCAAGTAAATAAATAAATACCGTTTATGAGTGGATAAAATAGTTACCCTCCAATAGAACTCGTTTTCTTTGGTGCCAGCATGTTAGAAAACCCAGTCAGGCAAGGAGGAACTCCTACCTGGATTGGGTATTTTAAACCTCAGGTGAGCGATTTCTCTATGAATTTTCGATGTTTCTCACCAAAAGCGAAGGTTTTAGCCAAAAAAAAAAATTTCGAAAATACCTCGGGACTGGGGGATGTCGGAGGTGCAGAAAACCTCAGGACGTGACGGGTTAAACACTTCTGCCTCCCCGAGGTAGGAATTTATAATAAAATTTTCATAAATTTTAAGCATATTCCTAACATTCCAGATTATCACGAAATGACAAACATGCTTCTAGTAGTTGCAAATGTACGTTTGAGAGCATGAATGTGTAAAAAAAAAAAAAAACTAAATGCTGTAGCTTAACATCTTCCGCCTCCCCAGATTGCCTATTTTAATAGCTAAGATCGTCTTTTCTGCTCATTGCAGAGTTAAAAGTTTTAGATAACCATGATGAGATATACAAGGAATACATTGTATATAAGTCAACTGCATACAGTTCTTCACTTATTTCACCAAAAATATTCTAGCAAAATAACCCAGAACTCACCATGTGGAGGTGGCTGTATTTCGAGTTCCAACCTAACTCACCCCATCCACCCTACTTACTGGAATATATCTGCTTGTCAGAAAGGAACTTGAACTGTGGTTCTGTGTCAAATTTTGGCATTTATTTGCGTTACTGAAGCGTAGTGCTAATGAAACCATCTCTTTTCTGTGCCCCGACCACTAAAGCTGAGGCTTCTGTCACCAGCTTGACGTGACGTCCCACAGCCAGGGTATGACAGGCTGTGGAACGTCACAGCCTGGGTATGACAGGGAATGTAAGCCTCTGGAACAACATCAACAGAAAATACACCACTTAAACCCACTCTTCACCATGTTGTTGATGTCATCCATCGGCAAATCTGAGGTGAGAGGTAGTTCTTTCACTTGGACATTGCTGTCATTCCACTGTATCATGTGGTGGTAAGTTTCAGAATTAAAGTTCAATGGTGGAATTTTGAACGCTCTGCTCCTGTTTTGTGATCGTTTCCTTGCATTTAAAATCCTTTGCCGACCCAACTCTCTGATCTGTTAATTGTCATCAAAGATCATGCATATAAAATGATTCTCAGGGTAAGCATAATATGTATTCATTGGAATCACTGGTTTTACAATCTTAAACACATCAGGGGGAGAGATTCTGCACAGGAGATGGTTTCATGAAGGTGTTTTGCTGCAAACTTGAGAGAAGAATTGTTCTTGATCTTGAATCACATTGGTGTGTAAACTTTCAAAATGAATGATCTTTTCGGGAGTCTCTGATGGTTCTTCTTTTGCAACGTATAGTCGCAGAACTCTATTTGCCGTTGTTAACCATCTCGAATGAGCTAATTTGTCTGGACTTCGTTGAGCCAGTGACTCATCACAGTGACTTCTAAACACAGCATTGTCAATATCCAACAAGTATCTCTGATCAGTACTCAGATCTGCAGAATCATTCTGAATGTGTTCTTCGTCATCAGTATTGAAATTCACAACAGGAAATTTTTCACAGTTCAAAAGCAACTTTCCAATTGGTTCTGTGAATCCTCTAGGTCCAGTTGTTGGTCCATCTGATTCAATGATCAAATGCCGTAAAGGAAGTTCATTAGTGTGGAGCAGGCAAATGATCCATTGCAGTGGCCTTTTCAGTTCTCTCTCCATTATGACTACCACGCCACCCTTTTGTCCTCTATTTATCACTGTTCCATCACATCCCATTGCCTTTATCTTTGATGTATCATCTTCATTCGCGTTCAGAAAGTGTAACATTCCAGTACCCATATTTTCGGCAGTTCCTGAGCATGGGCAGACATGCCCTAAGTACTTTGAAGAAGGTTCTTGCAAAATAGTGATGTGTTCTTCACTCACTGTCTTTTTACGTTGAGTTCTTCCTGTTCCTTCAGTTATTAGTGTTTTATCTTTACGGCCGTCAAAGTAGATGTTAATGAGTGATTGAATTGCCATCTCTTGAATCTGAATTTCAGTTCTTGCCGTTGTACGTGCTTTTCTTATTTTATTTCTGTCAATAACTCCTTCTGCATGATCATACCAAGGTCGTCAAGGGCAGCACTTGCTACAGAGGCTGCAACTCTGTCAGATAATACACCACGATCACAAGCAATAGCAAGAGATCGTGGACTTCTTTTCTTACTCTTTCCTTTCAGTTTTTGTTTTGTTCTAGTAGGAAGCTGTTGAGAAAAATCATCTTCACTGTCTTCACTTTATGAACTTGTACTGCAATAAAATTCAGTTTTTTACAAGTCATTTCTTTAACTGGGACTGGGTGTTGCTAGTTATCTAGTCAACCGTTTTATATTTCTCATACTTATGGTAGCATCCAAAGATCCAATAACCATTGTTCTTTTTGTTCTCTAGTCCATTAAAAATTCTCAATCCTTTGTGGCACTCTTCTTTCCTTCTCACACTTGTAATTATTGAAGTCCTTACATTTGCAAGTAGCAACATAAAACAGTCTGTCCTGAGAATCTTTTTGAAAAACTTGAACTTTCTCTTGATAACATTGAACGTTCTTCCTTCCTTCTGCTGGTTTCTGTACTATTTTGTATTTGTTGTGATAACTCTTCAGCATCTGCAAAATACGCTGATCACAGCCTTTACCTTTGAAATGAGGGAGACACTGATCTCAGAAAATATTGGCTCCTTTTTATGTCTTCAAGTTCTGCCGTACATATAGACAGAATCTCATTACATCATTATATGTTGGAAGACAGTTCATATTTAGATTGTCCGGTGTCCCCAGTATTGGACACAAACTCGAAAGTCTTGTTTCATGGGGCATTCCTACTCAATATTCAGTCCAGTCAGATCTGTTTATATGAGACAAACTTATGAGGTGCTCCTTCAGTAACAGATGAATGAAGACTGAAAGTGAAAGAAAAAGAGGACGCAAGTAATATGAGAAAAAATCTGTGCATTGGCGTGTGGAAGATATGCACTGCATGACATTATGCTAATTGGGGGAGACAAAAGATGTTATACTACACTCTTTTTTTCTTTTCTTTTTTTTTTATCTAGGCGAAGATGCATTTGGCAGATTGGTGATGACTGGCTGAATGCAACATGTCCGAATAACATCGTTGTATTTCAGATAAAATACCAGGTAATGTGAATCGAAACTTATTTTCTAAATTTTCTCCCTCAGATATATGTTGCATAAAGCCAGTCATCACCACCCTGTAAGTGCATCTTCTTCGCCTAGAGAGAGAGAGAGAGAGAGAGCACCGAGACTTTACACACAGTCATTGATGCTGCCTTACATTGGATTTTTATCAAATAGAAACATCTTTGTATCTTTTGTTATTATTAGGAATATTTTAAAAAATGGTTAAATTTTATAAAAATTAAAAAAAAGTGCAAAGTCGGGGAGGCATTTCAAATTATTTAATATGATGCAGAATTTTTCTGTGTTTAGGATGCAAATTAAAAGACATATATAACTATTGCTATAAGATTTATGCCTGGTTTGTAGTTAAAAGAAAATCCTGCGAATACCATGATATTGCTTGACTTTTTTTTTGAGCTCGCTGGGGAGGCAGCAGGTATTATTTCAGAAAAATTTCATTTCACTGTGATCTTTTTCTCGTGAGTAAGTAACTTTAGAGCAATGTTGGATTCTGAATTTCAAAAAAAAGGGTAACAACGATCTGCCCTTGTGTATATATTTATGACAAGGAATTTGATCTGTTTATTAACTACTGTTTATATGCTTGCCTACTTTGTTGTCTCTCTTTCTGTTTTCCTGTTTGTTTTGTCTACTTTTATTTATCTATATATCCTTGTGACTAAAGCTGCAGATAAATAATAATAATATACTCAATGACTTCAGTGTAATGATGCTTAATTTGACATTTATTAATCTCTGTCTATCTACCTATTTATTTGCATTTGTCTGTCTATATCTATTTGTCAGTGTGTGTGTGTGTTTTTTTAAGAGAGAGAAACAATGAATGGAGGAAGGAAAAAACAAAGGAAATAAAAAAAAGTCCATGTGCCTCAAGGCATCCTCCATTCATAAAATAATTATAACAAGTGGATTTAAATAAAAGTGGGAAGCATCTCCCAGGAAGTGAATTCCAGAGAGTAGTAGTTCTGGGGATAAATGAATTTTGATAAGCAGAGGTTCTGCATTGCTGGCGAGTGTGTGAGTTCATGGGTACTCCCAGCTGCCCGAGTATTTTGGGAGGAAATGTGAAGGGGAGGCACAATTGAAGCAAATTCGTCAAAATATCGGTAAAATATTGCTAAAGATGCAACATCTCTGCTTACTGATAATGGAAGAAGGTCCTGCGTAATGGCAGGATTATTGATTAACCCGCGCCGTCCCGAGGACGTACTTCCACGTCCTCACGTTTTGTCACAGCTAATCCCGAGGACGTACTTCAACGTCCTGCAATTGCAAGGTCCCTAATTTGCACAATTTTCAATTTTCGCGAGTCATTTTTGGTACGTATACACGGGACACCTACCTCAACAAGATGCCAGGCAGAGACAATGCCTTACCCAGCATGACCTCCTCCCCCCCCCCTGCATGCCCTTTTCTCAGCAATTCACCTGTTATCAGTGACCTGGCCAGTATAGACATGTCATGCTACGGTACGAAATTCAGGGCCAGAGTGATTCCCCAATCAATGACAATGTGGAGGACAAACTTTACATAGCATTAGAGGAAGAAACAGTTAGAAATGATGATCAGGTAATGTGGCAAAAAAAGGTCAGGTATTAGTGAGTGAACCAATGCTTATAATGCCTATATTACTGCTTGAAAACCAATATACTCTTGTACTACATATAAATTCGTAACAGTAAATAAATAAATACCGTTTATGAGTGGTGTGAAATAGTTATCCTCCCATAGAACTCGTTTTCTTTCGTGCCAGCCTGATAGAAAACCCAGTAAGGTAAGGAGGCTCTCCTACCTGTAATGAGTATTTTAAACCTCAGGTGAGCGATTTCTCTATGAATTTTCGATGTTTCTCACCAAAAGCGAAAGTTTTAGCAAAAAAAAAAAAAGGTCGAAAATTGCCCAGGATTGGGGGGTACCAGTGGTCGAAAAGTGGCCGGGACGGGGCGGGTTAATCTAATGGCTATATTTTGAATTTTGTCCAACTGCCTCAATGCAACTGCTCCACATCCACTCCACAGTGGTGAACAGTATTCGATCTGAGAACGCACATGACCTTTGTATATTGTGGCCAACTGCTCGTCAGCGAATAATTCACGAACTCTGTACAGAAGTCCCACTTTTTCAGAAACATTTTTAGCATGGGATTTAATATAAGCTGTTCAGCTTAGGTTAGTGTTTAGTGTGACACCTAGGATATTAACTGTACTGGATATGGGAATATTCACATCATTTAAAATGATGTGGGAGTCAGGGATTACTTTTGTTGGAGAAATTAATGTATTTAGTTTTCTGAACACTAAATGATACCAGATATGTTTGTCCCCATTGATTAATTTTAGATAGGTTCTGGTTCAGAGAAATTGCTATGTTTGGGAATTTATAATATTAGATGGCATAAAGGAGGGACTAAATGTGAAAGAACTATGTGTCGAGTCTCCAGCATAAGAGTGTATTGGATTGTCAGTGACAGATAGGACAATTTGACCCGGTGCCATACTCCGTCAAATGCTTTGGAAATATCAAGAGCTATTGTGTGTGTTTCACCATGTTGGTCTATTGTTTTGTTAATCTGCTGGGTAAGAAGGCAAAGAATTTCTCAGTTGAACGTTCTTGTCTAAATCCATACTGTCGATTATTTATTAATTTATTAATTTCTAGGTGCTTGATTATGTGTTTGTTTATTAGTGTCTCAAAAACTTTACCGAGAACGAAAGTTACAGCGATTATTCTATAGTCTGATGGATCAGAAGTTGCCCCCTTTTTAGGAACAGGATGGATATTTGCTTCTTTCCAAGAGGCTGGAAAACTTGAGATAAAGATGCACAAGAGGAAAAATTTTGCCAATACTGTAGCCAACACTGGGTGCAATTTATAAGTACTATTGAAGGATTTTCATCTGGACCAGTAGCTTTGTCTACTGAGAGATTCTGTAATACAGCTTGTACGTATCTTGTGTGAATCTTGAAAGGTGGTATTTGTGGGGAATCAAAATCAAGTACAGAAATATTGTGATTTTCTGTATTTAGGTTTGACTTGCGGTAGGTGGGGGCGCCCATCGTCCACCCACTTAGTGTAGTAGTACCCTGTTTTAAGGGTAGCTCTACATCGAGTGCCAAGCCGAATGATTTCCTGTAAACCAGGAAATCATTTACAACACTGAGTGGTAACCTTATAACCAACCGACACGTGTTCCCTACGTGACAGCAAGTGGGTTGGCAGAGGGTTAGTGCTCCTCCCCGGAAAACAACTAACTGAAAATAGGAACAAGAAGCCTCGAACAAGGACTGACCAAAAGATGACGGCTAAGGATCGAACAAAGGACATGATACGGATGGCGACGTGGAATGTAAGGGATGCAAATGATGAGGTCAAAGAGAGAGATTGTCCAGGTGCTTGAGGAAGCGGAAGTGGATGTATGTGGATTAACTGAAACTAAATGGTGAGGTGAGAGTGTGAGAGAATGGGAGTATGGATGGGGTATATGTGCAGAAGTAGGTGAGAATGAGAGGGCAAAAGAGGGAGTGTGTATTGTTGTGAGCAACAGATGGAAGAGGAATATAAGACAGTATGGATCAGTTGGCTCGAGGATTGTGTGGGTAATATTGAAAGGTGGACTACAAACGTGGGCGATTGTGTGCATGTATGCACCAATGCAAGACTGTGCAAGCAGATTGAGAGAAGAGTTCTGGTCAAATGTGGAAATATGCATGGAAAAGTTTGAAAGGAATGAGAGAGTGTTTTTTATTAGAGACATGAATAGTAAAGTAGGGAATGTGAAGGTGGATGAACAGTTGGTGAGTGGGGTGTGCCTGCTGAGATAGATGAGAATGGCAGTGCTGTAGTGGACATTTGTGCCGGGAGGGGGTTGGTGATAGCCAATACCCTCTTCAGGCACAAAGTGATCCACAGGTATACATGGTGAGTGATGAGAAGGGTGGACGGCATTCAAAGGAAGGCAATGATTGATTATGTGTGTCTGGATGAAAGGATGCAAAGAGGTGTAATGGATGCAAGAGCATATAAAGGTTGGGGGAGTGGACTTTCTGACCACCACTTGGTGGTGGTCAGAATCAAGGTCCAAGTTATATGGAGAAATAGGAGCAGGGAGAGTGGAAAGGTTACAGGAGGATGAGAAAAACGCAGAATATATGAGAGAAGTGGAGGAACGATTGGGTAAATATGAACTGGAGCAGATGGGGGACGTGGAAGGTATGTGCATGATATTCACAATAGAAATATGTGCAGCATGTGAGGTGGTGTGTGGGGTGAAGAGAAGACGAAAGAGGGTGCAAGGAACAGCATGGTGAAATGAAGAGGTAAGACAGGCTGTGGCACAAAAGAAGAAAGCATAAAATGAATGGATGAGAAATAGGGGCGTGGAAGAAGTTGAGAGATGGAAGAGAGCGTTATATGTGGAAAGGAAGAGAGGTGAATAGATTAGTAAGAGAGACTAAGAAGAGAGTAGATGAGGACTTTGGATGGAATTAGAGTGTCAAGTGGAGGGAATGTAAGAGAATGTTCTGGAAGGAGGTAAAGAGAGTCAGACAGGGTGGCAATGAAGCTAGTATGAGAGTGAAAGATAAAATTTGTAGATTACTACTGGAGAAGGGAGAAAAGTTAGCAGATGGAGAGAACACTTTAAGGAATTGTTGAACATAAAGAATGAAAGTAATACGAGTATAAGTGGCTGGGGATAGGCTGGGAAAAGGAGGGAGGTTAGAAGACAGGAAAAAATCAGTAGGATGGAAGTTGTGGAAGCAATGAAGAAAGTCAAAATTGGGAAAGCCCCAGGAATTGATGGAGTGTGTGGTGAAATGCTGAAGCATGGGGGAGAGATAGTAGTAAAATGGATGAGGAAGATGTGCAGATTGGCCTGGGAGGAAGGTAGAGACCCGGAGGATTGGAAGTCAGGTATAATTATTCCCTTGTACAAAGGGAAAGGGGAAAAAGAAGTGTGTGGTAATCACAGGGGCATTTGTCTTCTTAGTGTAACAGGAAAAGTATATGGCTGGATAATTGTTGACAGAGTTAGGGATATAACAGAGGAATTAGTTGGAGAAGAACAGGGAGGCTTTAGGAAGGGAAGAGGTTGTGTAGATCAGATATTCATTCTTAGATCTTTAGTGGAAAAGTTCCTAGAGAAGGGAAAGAAGTTGTATGTGGCCTTCATGGATTTGGAGAAAGCATATGACAGGGTGGATAGACAAGGATTGTGGAAAGTATTAAGAATATATGGCGTAGATGGAAAGTTGCTGAAGGCTGTGAAGAGTATGTTTGAGGGTGTTAAGGCTGCAGTGCGTGTGGATGGTGAACTGAGTGAGTTTTTCTATTTGAAGGTTGGGTTGAAACAGGGATGTGTCATGTCTGTATATGGATAGGGTTATAAAAGAGATACAAGGTAGGGCAGTGGATGTTGAAGTGGCCCTAATGAGAGAGGGCAGTGTTTGGAAACTCCCTGTACTATTGTTTGCAGATGATACTATGTTGTTAAGTGATGAAGGCGAGCTGCAAGGCTTGGTGGATGAGTTTGGGAAAGTGAGTAAGAAACGGAATCTAAAGGTGCATGTAGAGAATAGTAAAGTTATGGTCTTCGGAAGACGTGAAGTCAGTGAATGGACTGTGAGGTTGGATGAGGAAGAAATGGAAAATGAGAGTACGTTTAAGTATTTCGGTAGTGTGATGAGTAAGGATGGAAGTTTGGAGGGTGAAGTGCTTGAAAGGGTACAACAAGGAAGAAAGGTTGCTGGTTCCTTGAAGGCAGTGATAAGAAACAGGGAAGTGAGCATGGGAGTGAAAAAGTTATTACATGACAGTATTGTTATACCAACTCTAACGAATGGAAGTGAAGCTTGGACATTGTTGGAGGGACACAAATCAGGAGTGAGAGCAGTGGAAACGAGTTATTTGAGAGGAGCCTGTGGAGTCACATGGAGAGACAGACTGACGAATGAGGATGTGAAGGAGCGTTGTGGTGTAGATGTGGATGTGATAGGAAGCGTTAGGAGCAACACATTTAGGTGTTTTGGCCATGTCTAGAGGATGGAGAGTGAGAGACTGACGAGGAGAGTGTATGTGAGTGAGGTGGACGGGGAGAGAGGGAGGGGAAGGCCAAGGATGAGATGGAGAGATGGAATGGATAGGTATATGAGAGAGGGGTGTGTGAATTGGGAGCAGGACAGTGAAATGGCGGGGGACAGGTTGACGTGGAGGCGATTTGTTTGTGGCCACCCCGTATATGGGATTAAGGCGTCTGGCAATGATAGACAGATAAGGTTGAGTCTGTTGAAAAAAATATCAACAAAAAGGTTGGCTTTTCCACGTGGGTCACTTACTATATTTCCATTGGGGGAGTGTAAAGGTGGAATGGAAGAGGTGGTAGTGAAGTTAGATTTCAGTGAATTAAGGGCAGACCAGAATATTTTTGTATCACTTGGGTTGTTTAGTGGTTTGTTAGCTTGTCTATGAAGAAAGTTTGATTTAGAAAGATTGATAATCGTTTTGGCATGGTTTCTGACACTTCTGTCTGTCTGTCTTGATAAGTGTATTTATATTTATTTGTATCGATTTATAATCATAAATCAGTCTTTCATTCTGTTTATCAGAGAGTCCTCGTCATTCCCGAATTAGGAGAAAAAACCTTCATTTACTTCATTATAGCGGTGTGTGTGTGTGGGGGGGGGTCTTTCCTAAAAGTTCTTGCATTCAGCTTTGTGAAGGCCCCACGTAACGAAAAGAGAGAGAGAGAGAGAGAGAGAGAGAGAGAGAGAGGGGTAAATGTGTTTTCGTCAGAATATCAAACCAGAAACTTCAGATACCGTGTATTGATTTCTCTTCAGTCTGCTTTTACTCTCTCTCTCTCTCTCTCTCTCTCTCTCTCTCTCTCTCTCTCTCAACAACACGCTGGCGCAGCCTTACACCACCAACGTCAAGTATTTCACAAACTTTTAATCACTGGACTCAGGCAAAGGATCTTACTGGAGCTTAGACTTAACTGATGCCTAAACCTACACCTACGACAGATAAGTAGTATCGTAAGCAGTTAAGTAGTGTCGGAGGCAGATAAGTAGTATCGTAAGCAGTTAAGTAGTGTCGGAGGCAGATAAGTAGTATCGTAAGCAGTTAAGTAGTGTCGGAGGCAGATAAGTAGTATCGTAAGCAGTTAAGTAGTGTCGGAGGCAGATAAGTTGCATCGGAAGTAAATAAGTAGTAGCCTAAGCAGATAAGTAGTAACCAAAGCAGTGAAGTTGTATCGTAGAGAACAAGTAGTATTGTAAACAGTCAACTAGTATCGTAAAGAAATAAGTAGAGTATCGTAAGCAGTCAACTAGTATCGAAAAGAAACAAGTAGTATCGTAAACAGTCAAGTAGTATCGTAAAGAAACAAATAGTATCGTAAACAGTCAACTAGTATCGTAAAGAAATGAGTAGTATCGTAAGCAGTCAAGTAGTATCGTAAAGAAACAAGTAGTATCGTAAACAGTCAACTAGTATCGTAAAGAAATGAGTAGTACCGTAAACAGCTGACTACTGTATGATAAGGTTTGTTATTGCTTTCTTCTTGCTTCCATCGTGTAATTAAATTTTGACTTCAATGTAGTACTAGTAGTAGTAGTAATAGAAGTAGTAGTAATAGTAGTAGTAAATGTTGTAGTTATTATTATTATTATTATTATTATTATTATTATTATTATAGTAGTAGTAGTACTAGTGGTAGTAATCGTAGTAGTAGTAGTACTCGTATTATTGTTATTATTATTATTATTATTATTATTATTAGTAGTAGTAGTAGTAGTATTCCTGTATTTTAATATTTCACTAACCCCTTCGCAACGATACCTTCACAATACATTTATTTGTTCCTTTTCCATACTGATTTATTTAGCATTAGAGAAACGGTGTGTGTGTGTGTGTGTGTGTGTGTGTGTGTGTGTGTGTGTGTGTGTGTGTGTGTGTGTGTGTGTGTGTACACGCTGGAGGTACAGTACATACACATTCCTGGTTCATTCCAGTATCTACCTCCAAGCATGCATACAGTGTACATGAATAAAATAGTTGCAGTAAATGTAAATAGTTAGATAGACAGATGGATAGACTGATAGGAAATATTACATAAAGCTTCCTTAACGAGCTCAGATTTAAAACTGTCTCCCACTGTTAATGCACAAGTCAGCCATCACCAACAGTGAATAATAATAATAATAATAATAATAATAATAATAATAATAATGATGATGATGATAATAATAATAATAATAATGATAATAATAATAATGATAACAATAATAATAATGATAATAATAATAATAATGATAATAATAATAATGATAATAATAATAATAATGATAATAATAATAATAATGATAATAATAACTATAATAATTATAACGGTGGGAGGGGATTAAACCAGCAGGATGCCTCTCGTGCTAAAGGCGTAATAGTCTCGATTAATCATTTCTTTTTTTTTTCCTGTTCAGTGGTGGAGGTGGATGGTTGGTGGGGGGACGGGGGGTAAGACGCCCTGTGAAGCAAGGCAAGGGGCGACACGGTGGCTCAGTCAGTACAGTGCTGGCCTCATATTTGGAGGACGCTCTACGTGGTGGGTTCGAGCACCCCGGACTGTCACTGAGTCTGTGGGGTGAACACTCATAAACTAACGCCTTGGCCTCAGGAGTCAAGGCTCGTATTCTCGTAGGATAAGGAGGCTCCCTAACACCTCTTCCTTATCTATTTATTTTTGTATAGCTGGTTGATATCCCTTTAAACATTATCTATGAAGATTATGTCGCCGCTGAAAGGATTTATGTAACAGAGACAAGGTGTACTAAACAAACTACTGTAAGTCGCGTAGAAAAAGGTGTTAGGGAACTTCCTTGATTGACCAGAATAGATAACGAAACCTACACCATATTACTATCCTTGTAACTTCCCCATGACTTAAATGCATATTCTCGTCAGTTTAGTAAACTCCCTAGCACCTTTTATTTGGCGATTTATTATTGGATATGCCTGGTTAATATCCTTTATCATTGTATCTATGCAGAGTATGACGATAATAGAATGTTGCATTTAACACGGAGGAGGACAGTAAGGTGAAAAAAGGCAATTAAGTCGCTTAGGAAAAGATGTTAAGGGACTTCCTTAACAGAGAATACGGGCCTAAGACAGACAGTATACCGTTTCCAGTTTGAGTGTGGCCATAGTTTATTTCAAAAATTACATCTTCAGAAAAATAAGTAAAGTGGCATCAATTCCCTGTTGTGTAAAAAAAAAAAAAATCTTCGGTGATTATATATATATATATATATATATATATATATATATATATATATATATATATATATATATATATATATATATATATATTTTTCTCTCTCTCATTTCTATCATTGTACCCAGGTGTTTGAACTCTCTCACCAGTCGCGGTCTCTCTCCATTCATTATTACAAGAATAATAATAATAATAATAATAATAATAATAATAATAATAATAATAATAACAATGATAATAATAATAATAATAATAATAATAATAATAATAATAATAATAATAATAACTCATTTACTTATTCATCATCTGATCCAGTTTTGTCCCATGAGAAGCGTAGGATCCCGGGGCTAGACAAGTTTGTCCTGACATTTAATATGACAGTGACCAGCCTTACTCATCCCTGAGGGGCACTACGTGAGCAGTAAACTCCAACCATCCCTCGGATATAAACTTGCACCAGGTCAACCAGACTGGAGCGCATTAAGTACCTACTAAACCAGCAGGGGCCATAATTTGGTTTTATGGTTGCCACGCAGCGTAGTAAATGGTTTTCTGGCAGGAAACCATTTGGCTTGTCACTCAGTGTAGAATGAAGGAAAGAAACACAGAAGAGGAAAGAAGAAAGGAAGGAAGGAGGGGAGGAAAAGGCAGGCATCCGAGAGCAGCATTACATCAAGAGAGCGGATGGTGAGCGCCCTCTCCTTCCACTAAACAATAATAATAATAATAATAATAATAATAGTAGTAGTAGTAGTAGTACTAATAATAATAATAATAATAATAATAATAATAATAGTAATAAAAATAATAGTAGCAAATATAATAATAATCCGACTGTCTATAGCTAGACGCCATAATCCCGTAAAGGGGTGACTGTTAGTCTTTGAGTTAATGGTTTTATGGGGTGGAGCACTAACCCTCCGCCAACCCACTTGTTAACACGTAGGGAACACGTATGAGTTGGTTGTATGGTTACCACCCAACGTTGTAAATGGTTTCCTGGCTTACAGGAAATCATTAGGCATGTCATTCAATGCAAAGGCATCTGAAAAGGAGAGAAGAGTAATAAACATTGACAGGAAAGATGGGATCAATAGGAATAGAGGAGAGCAGACACAGAAAAAGAATGATAAAGGTGAAAGGATGAAGTAGACAGTACTACATAAAGTGAGTGGATGATGGTCGGCACTACTTACCACAAATAATAATAATAATAATAATAATAATAATAATAATATAATAATAATAATAATAATGATGATAACTAGAATGCCACTCAGTAGAGCGCATACCTCCGCCAAGGACAGACATACATTTCCTTTTAATTCAATCAAGTCTAATCCCATATGGAAAAAGAGTGACTCCCTATAAAAGAATATTTAAATCCGCTAGATCCAGAATTTTACGTGGATCCGAGCCAAACTGTACACATTCGTAGATACCAACATCCTAAATATGCCTGATTTTTTTTCATCAAGATCCATGCAATATTCACTGAAAATTTTACGAAAATGTCGAAAAACGCCCTATCTCGCAATGTAAAAGAAAGTGAAAAAAAAATCCTGGATCCGCACCTTAATATGGATCCGCACCAAAATTTAATGGAGTCTATTCTGGGCCAAGGCTCATTCTTCTACCAAGTTTCGTGGAAATCCGTCACAGAGTTTTTGTGTAATCTTGCTCACAAACCAACCAACCAACCAACAAACGGACAGAGGTTTAAACATAACTTCCTTGGCGGAGGTAATAATAATAATAATAATAATAATAATGATACTACTACTACTACTACTACTACTAATAATAATAATAATAATAATAATAATAACCTGCTGTATTCAACCATCAGTGGGCGTCCAACATACCTCTCTGAGCATAACATAACCATCAGTGTGCCAACATACCTCTCTGAGCATACCATAACCATCAGTGAGCCAACATACCTCCCTGAGCATAACATAACCATTTCGGGGGCGCAGAGTGGGCGTGGGTGTTAAATATTCCCTCAGTCAAGCATAACCTCGCATTTATGACCATTTGTGTGTGTGTGTGTGTGTGTGTGTGTGTGTGTGTGTACTTTAACTTTTACACGGTCAAGCTTCCATAATAATTTTATGATTAGATGGAATGTGGAAATGAGGGGAAAATAGCATCCTGGGAGAAATATGCGGAAGTGACTAATAATGAGATAGCCTCTCTCTCTCTCTCTCTCTCTCTCTGAATAATAATAAAAATAATAATGATAACAGTAAAAAAAATATTAATTATTATACAGTTATACTGTCAACTCTCCATCTCTATTTGCCTATATCTATCCATTGGCATGTGTGTGTCAGTCTGTCTTTCTATCTATCTATCAATCTACCTGCCTTGATGCTCTTCCCTAACCTCCACACTAATTCACACGTCGTCATATACGAGTATATATTTATTTGTACTCATCCTAGCTATCACACACACCAGCGTTATCCCTCTCACTCGTCTATCACACTCCATATCACCTTATCACCACTCTCATAACTACGTACAACACACATTGTCACTTCGTCTTTAAAACTCATTCCTGGTGCTATTTTGACAAACACTATTCAACATTTATTATCGCTGTCATGTATCACTGTAACACACCTTCAGTCATATCACCTCTCACATCACTGATATCACTACCTTAGGAACCAGGCATCATGCAGGCTCTCCATATTATTAGTCAGAGATGTGTACGAAAGCATTAGTTTTCCTCGGATAAGGAAGTTTCCTAACACCTCGTGCTAACCGATTTGCTTTGCTTATTACACCATATTACCCTCTTCTGTGTCTTATGAAGCCTTCCACTATCGCCATTCTCTGCGTCAATAACGCACAGATGGATGTTAACCAGGCAAAACCAAAAATGAATCGCTAAGGAGGAGGTGCTAAGGAGATTCATTAGCAGTGGAACTTAAACAATTTTTCTTTAAATTATACTGTGGACCTTATCAAAATAAGCGTCAAGAAAGGATATATTTAATTGCAGGATTTACTGTGGATTTACCTATCTAAATAAGCGTCAAGAAAGGATATACTTATGAGCAGGATTTGCTGTGGATTTACCTATTAAATAAGCGTCAAGAAAGGATATATTTTTGAGCAGGATTCACTGTGGATTTACCTGTACAAATCACGCTATTCTTTCTCATACTCAGCCAATCACACTTTGGTTCGTATTCTCGTCGGGTAAGGAGACTCCCTAACTCCTCTTCCTAAGCGATTTATTTTGCTTGTTGATCCTTACTGTCGCCTTCTGTGTCATTTAAATATTTCCAATACCACCATTTTCAGGATAAAGAACATCTAGATTGATATATGCCAGTCGCATCCAAAAATAAATCGGTAAGGAAGAGGTAGTGGGTGGCTTCCTTAACCGACGAGAATTCGGAACCTTTTATCTTGTCCATTATCAACTAAGCACGCTGTTCCTCCTCACACTTATGCTTATATTCTAGTTGGGTAAGAAAGCTCCTTAACACCTCTTCCTCAGCGATTTATTTTTGAATACGTCTGGTTAATATAGTTTTGTACGTTATCTTTGTATAGTATGGCGATATTGGAATGACACAGGTAACACAGACTCGGACTGTACGATGTATTAAGAAAAAATACATCGCTTAGGACGAGGTGTTAGGGTGGATCCTTAACTACTGAGAATACGACCGTTAGTTTCTCACACTTTATCTCTCACACTATCACACTCACACTTCCATACCGCCACTCACGGAAGCACCCACCAGCCAGGAATCATACTTTCACCTCTAAAATTACATCTGCTTTTATATCTATCACTCAAACTGTTCATCTACTCAAACTTATCCATCGCTCCTCATCTATCGATTCATCTACCTGTCGGTCTGTCTGTATGTCTGATTATTTGTCTCTGTATGTATTTCTGTTCATATCTATTTATATCTGTATTAAAGTCAGTCTGCCTGTTTGTCTATCAACCCGTCTGTCTATCTGTTTATCTATCCATCCGTGTCCATCCAGCTATCTGTATCTATGTGTCTGTATCTATCTATCTACATCTATATCCCTCTATCTATATCTACATATATTTCTGTCAATCTATCTGTCTACCTGTATTTATATATCTGCATGTGTATATCTGTCATTTATATCTATCCAGCTGCCGATTTATCTGTCTAATTATTTGTCAGTCACTCATGATTCCCACCTACGTCACCTCACACAATGCCATTCACTCTCGCATCCCATCAATCACCCACATGAATTAATAGTTAGGTCAGCCATTACCCACACCACAATTACCCCTCCACACGTAGCAACCCTCACCTACATATATATCACAATTAACACAGTTACCCTCCACCCGTGTAATTATTCTTTTATAAAATATATAATATCCATGCCATAATATATATCAACACATGCTGTCACACTTTACCTTAAATATTTTGTCACAGCTTGTACAAGTATACACGTCCATATCGCCTCTCACCAAACTATCCACCCTGCACATGTCATACATTCCTTTGGTTAATAATTCATACAAAGCTCCCTATATAATCATTCTCACACGTCACAACACACACACACACACACACACACACACACACTATTCGATTCATCAAGCACCCATTCACTCTAGACATACCAAAGGCTGCCTTAGAGTTTTAACACAAGCCAAATAAATCATTTAACCCCTTGAGCATTGTGATATCTATTTTGATATTTTTTTTTTTTTAGCCTTCTGGCGACTCTCCTACTGATTATATATATATATATATATATATATATATATATATATATATATATATATATATATATATATATATATATATATATATTATTTCCAGGCAAGTTTATATATTTAAATCCTGATTACTGCCTTAGAAATATCAACCTTTTTTATTCTTACGACCACCAGACGATTCTGTGCTACTTAAGGTTGGCCTTTTGTTGTCTAAATTTAAATACAGTTCCCATTAATCCCCTGATTGCGACAGATATTTCAAGTATTTTATTCTTGTTAGCGCTGTTCCATTCTGTTTATATCATGATGCTGTACTATGCACAAATTAACCAGATCATATAACCCCGGACTGCAATCCGCTTTCTAAATTTAGGTAAATCCACACACACACACACACACACACACACACACACACACACACACACACACACACACACACACACACACACACACACACACTCACACACACACACACACACACACCGTCTTTCAGGGATCATCACGAATCAAGTTCCACGTTGCATTATCTCACAGATTCGTAGCAGACAAACACCAACCATCTCACACCACCCAACCCACACCACACAACCCACACCATACAACACATATCAACCTTCTCACACCACCAAACCCAAACCAACCACCTCACACCACCCAGCCTACACCACCCAACACACACCAAACATCTCACACCACCCAACCCACCTCGCACCCTCTCACACACCCACCGTCTTCTCCACACAGCGGTACCATCCAACCACACGACTCCTTCACGCACAGTCTCATACACCCACAGTCTCATACACCCACATTCTCCCCCACACCTCACGTTTTTGCTCACCTTTTCCCACATCCCCACACTCAAGCCCACTCCGGTGCACCATCACATTCTCTCACCCACAACGCAATACCATCCAGCCAAACACGACATAGTCCCATCTTACCGCCCCATTTCATGACACACACACACACACACACACACACACACACACACACACAGATATAGGTCACGTTAGCTCTCTCGTCACACCACACATACCAACACTACCGACCCATATAATCGACGAAAGACACATTTATCATGTACCACTGTCTGAGGCTGGCTGATAGACTGTCCGGTGATGACTGAAGCTGTTGAATTGTGAGGTACATTATACTCAAAAGTAGACATGGGAATATACTTCAAAGTAAAAATGGAAATTCAGAGCAAAAGGGTAGCAAGACAGATAAAGTGTCGAAGGAGAATTATTTACCTTTGCACTACTTAAGGGAATCATCATATGCTTGAAGATATCGAGCAACAATATATATTCTTCAAAGGAGGACTCAATGATCGTTTCTTTGCCCCCCCCCCAAACGTGTGCAAAAATAGATAGTAGAAGACATGATATCTATTAAAGGTGACACTTTGACTACCACATTACCTAAGGACTTTTAAGATTCCTTCGATGTTTACCTTAACTTCTTTAAGAAGCAAATGATTAACTTTCAGAAGAAAACCCGGACATCCAATGTAGACTCGAGGAAATGAAATTATAATTGTATAAGACACAGATAAAAGAGAACAATTGAACACATACCTGACCAATGAATTTGAATATAATTTTGATGATGACAGCCTTTTTTTTTTTTTTTTGAGAAGCACGTTGTACTTGAAAAGGAAAGCGGAAGTCATGAAACTTTCGAAAAACTTCCACAAATATGTGAGAGAAGATACACTTCCCACCTAATTCCTGGGTACCACGCACACACACTTTTGACAATGACGGCAAGTACTTGATAGAGACGAATACTGTTCCTTAAAATTAAAAGCGAGAATCTGGCCTTTGATCTTTGATCGATGTGCATGTGAGAGAGAGAGAGAGAGAGAGAGAGAGAGAGAGAGAGAGAGAGAGAGAGACAGACAGACAGAGACAGAGACAGAGACAGAGATACGAAATTTTACTATTACCTTGGACGCCAAACAGATTTTTCATGATGGTAAGTATTTGGAAGAGAGGGACATTGTACTTCAAATGACGACAATTAGAATCTCATTTTCGGCTTAGGAGAAATTTTCAAAATATGAAAGTGGTGAGGATGTGTGTGTGTGTGTGTGTGTGTGTGTGTGTGTGTGTGTCTGTGTAGACTGTAGAAGGTATAAGGGAACCGTTTACATATTCACACACACATGACTGGATGACAGGTGTACAGGGTGGCTGAACAACATGTGATAACACACACGCAAGTATAGAAATGCACATACAGAGAGAGAGAGAGAGAGAGAGAGAGAGCGTCTGTGGTACAATGGTAAAGTGTGCCTTTTCATACACTGAAGAACGAGGGTTCGCGCCCCGCCAGGGTAATAAACTTTGGGAGCATTCTTCTGGCCACTTACTGCTTCGCGGACATCAGGGGTGCTGTGATTGAACGAGTGTCGCTTACTATAAAAAGTATGCTTGCATCCAGTCGGCTTGTGAGGGCAGATTACAATTGGTTCACAGACTACACACACATCCAAAGCCACTCCAACACTACAATTACACTTACAAGCACTTCTCATCCTACACACAGTCTCTGCCAGACAGCCTAAGCCACTGGGTAGAGATACATTGGCTGTATCGTCCCCACTTCGGTCGGGATAGGCCGGTCCTGCAGTGTACACTCAAACGGCTGATGAGATGATATATATATATATTGTTACATAGCCTATGATTTCATCATCCTTTGTGTAATTCTAATGTACAGTGTGCTGCCTGTTTGATCACGAGCGTGTTCTGCCTCAGTCCCCCCCTTCTACCGTTATAGTAGAGTAAGTCGTCCTTTCTGTTGTTCAGTGCGGGATTGTCAACTCTTTGTCCCCATGGCTTCATTTGCGCGTCCTTCTTACAAGTTGTATCAAGCTCTGCTGGCCCCTATATAATGAGCTCAGTCTCTGCATCATTGCCACTTAGATCTACTCCTCATTTTGTTCACATCTCTGTCCTCCCCTGTACAGTTATTATTGAGTGCTCAGGAAGTCTCCAACCATCTAGCAGCTGTGTAATTTAAGTATAATGTTGTTGCATTTTTTTCTTGTACTGTGTAGCATAAGTTTGATTTGTGGGCCTAATGAGGTTTTTGTAATTCGTGTGGGGTTCTTGTTGTCAGCCATCATTAATAATATTTTGTATCTGTAATAATATATCTTGCATTAACTGAGCATTACCCAGTGTATTTTTATTTTATCAGGACTGACTTAGATAAATTTACTCTTGCTAATTTCGTGTTAATAGAGGCTATTGCAGTTAACCATATATTTAACCTGTTTTTTGCCATTACATTATCCTTATGAGTCCTGAATGTTTAGTTGTTAGTTTGAGCATTAAACTTTAACTTGTAATTTTACCTAACTCTTTTGTTTTGAACCTGGAACTTTACGGGACAGTAGTGATTTTTAGTATTCTCACTTAAAGTGTACATTATCTTTCTCTGTTCCGTAACATAAATTTGGCTACCTCATATCAGGATATTCAGGATATTATCATAAGGATATTGCTTGATATTTTGTGACTGTTACTTATTCATAATGTCTACTATTACTACGCTTGATGAAGCCAAAGATTTTTTGGCAAATGTGCAAACAGTGTTGGATGTAGAAAACAGAACAAAGAATGAACTTAAGCTTGTTGCTCAACAATTGGGAATTGCAGTTCACTCTCATCATTCTAAAGATCAAATTGTTGGCATGATTAACAAAAGCTTGTTTAATGTAACTCCTCCAAATGAGCGAACGCAGATTGAATTAGCTAAGTTACAGCTAGCCCTGCAGGAGGCTCAGGCTAAGGAGGCGGAGTCTCGTGTTAAGGAGGCTGAATTTCAAGCACGTGCTAAGGAGGCTGAGTCTCAGGCTAAGGAGGCGGAGTCTCAGGCTCGTATTCAGGAGGCTGAATTTCAAGCAAATGCTAAGGAGGCGGAGTCTCAGGCTCGGATTCAGGAGGCTGAATTTCAGGCAAATGCTCGTATTCAAGAGGCACAGGTACAGGCTCAGGCACAAATTGAACTTACTAGGATTCAGGCAGACCATGAGTATCGCATGAAACAAGGTGGAACTGGATCATCTAGCTCTGATGATTTTGATGTGGCTAAAAATGTTAAACTTGTCCCTCCTTTTAATGAATCTGATTTAACAAAGTATTTTCAGTTGTTTGAGAGGGTAGCTACAGGTTTTAATTGGCCCAAGGAGTATTGGCCAGTACTCCTTCAAACTGTTCTCACCGGTAAAGCTCAAGTAACTTATGCATCTTTGCCTCAGGATCAATCTGATAATTATGATGTAGTTAAGAGCTTGATTCTTAAGGCCTATGAGCTTGTTCCTGAAGCCTATAGAGTAAAATTTAGGAAAACTTACAAGCAAGATAAGCAATCCCATGTTGAGTATGGAAAAATCAAAGAAGATCTGTTAGAGCAGTGGTTAAATTCTAAGAATGTGGTTTCTGATTTTGGTAAATTTAAGCAGATGATTTTGCTGGAGGACTTCAAGAGGTGTATTAGTAAAGATGTAAGCCTATATCTTGATGAGAAAAGAATAGATAATTTGTCTGATGCTGCAGTTTTAGCTGATGAATATGTTCTCACTCACAAGAGATATTCTAGAGGAAAAGGGAAAGCTGAGAGTAAGTACGTTGCCTCTACTCAGAGTACAGGTAACAGGAAAGAGAATAAAGATGATGTTTCTCAGGAAGTAAATACCAGCTCCACCTCTAGATTTCAGAAAAGTAAATGTACTTATTGTAGTAAGCTTGGTCATACTACGGAGAAATGTTTCAGGAGACAGCGTGATGTGAACAAAAAGGAGTCTTTAAATATTCAGTCAATTGGTCTAGTGTCCACCCTTGAGAGTTCCCATAATTCTTTAACTGAGTTAACTGAACCTGCTTTGAGGGGTAACTTAAATTATCATGATGGAGCTCCTCTTTTGAGCAGTGACGTGGGTGACACTCTCAAGAGTTCGTGTGCTAATTTCCTGTCTGATGGTTTTGTCAGTCCTCTGGGCAGTAATGACAGGAAATCAGTTAAAATATATAGTGATACAGGTGCTTGCCAATCCCTTATGCTGACCAGTGTTCTAGGCTCTAATGTTAATTCCTCTGATGAAACTGTAATCTTACAAGGTGTAGGGAATAATTACTTCTCTGTCCCTCTGTGCAGAGTGAATTTAGAGTCTGGTTTTGTTAATGGTTCCGTTATGGTTGGGTTGGTTGAGACACTCCCAATGTCAGGTGTAACTTTCTTACTTGGAAATGATATTGGTGGAAGTCAAGTGTGTCCAGCTCCTCAGTTGTCTAGTGAGCCAGTGGCTGCGGCCCGGGATTGTAATGTCCCTGATGTGTTCCCTGCATGTGCTGTCACTAGGGCTAAGTCTAAAATTACTGGTGATTTAGAGGATAATGATGATGATGATGTTATCCTAGCTGACACTTTTCTTGCTAATTTGGACCACTCACCAGATGACGCAGTACCCCGTAGTGTTGATAATTTGTCTCGTCAAGAGTTGGTTGAGTTGCAGGTTGCTGACCCTGAGTTGAAAGGTCTAGCTAACTCTGCTTACAGTGAAGAAGAGTCAGCCGGTGCTTCTACTTGTTATTATGTAAAGTCAGTAGTACTTATGAGGAAGTGGAGACCCCCAACAGCATCAGCCGACTGTGAATGGGGGGTTGTACATCAAGTTGTCATCCCTCGTGTTTGTAGGCAGGATATCATTAGAGTGGCTCATGATTCCAGTTTGGCAGGACACCTTGGAGTGAGGAAGACTGTGGCACGCATTTTGAAACACTTCTACTGGCCAGGTATCTTCAGGGATGTTTCCTGGTATTGTAAGTCTTGTCACACCTGTCAAGTTATGGGGAAGTGTAATCAGACCGAAAAGGTTGCACCTCTAGTTCCCATTCCTCCTTTTGAGGCGCCATTCACCCGTGTGTTGGTGGATATTGTGGGCCCTCTTCCTAAGACTTCTTCAGGATTTTCTTATGTGTTGACCCTGAATGATATGGCTACTCGTTATCCTGAAGCCATTCCACTTAGAAATATCTCAGCAAAGAACGTGGTTAAGGAAATGCTAGGGTTCTTCATAAAGTTTGGTCTGCCCAAGGAGGTACAGTCAGACCGGGGAAGTAATTTCATGTCAAATGTTTTCAAGCAGTCTCTGAAAGAGTTGGGCATCACCCAGATCACGTCTTCAGCTTACCATCCCCAGACCCAAGGAGCGTTGGAGAGATATCATCAAACACTCAAATCGATGCTCGAGAAATACTGTTTGGAACATCAGAAAGACTGAGATAAAGGTCTTCCATTCTTTGTGTTTGCCACAAGAGAATCTCCAAATGAATCACTGGCCTTCTCACCTTTTGAACTACTGTTTGGCCATGAAGTAAGAGGACCCCTTAAGCTACTCAAGGAATGCTGGCTGTCGGAGGAAGATGACGTCAACCTGCTGGAGTATGTGATGAAGTTCAAAGAACGGCTGTCCACTGCTTTACAGCTGGCGAGAGAGAATTTAGGAGCTGCTCAGGAGAAGATGAAGACTTGGTATGATAAGAAGTCCAGGTTACGCCACTTTCAGCCAGGAGATCAGGTTTTGATTCTGCTACCAGTTCATGGGCAACCTCTTCAAGCCAAGTTTAGTGGTCCTTATTTCGTGGAGAAGAAACTCAGTGATGTCAACTATGTCATCGCCACACCAGATCGTAGAAAGAACAGGCAACTATGTCACATCAACATGCTAAAGTTATATCACAGGCGGGACGAAAATAATCCAGTCTGCGCTGTAGCTGTTCCACCCGAGTCTGCAAGTGAAGTTCTCCCATGCAGCATGAGCCTGAGTGATAGTTTGGGGAAGAATCCTGATATCATGAATGATCTCCAGACTAAGCTTTCTCATCTACCTCCCGGGGAAGGGCAGGAGTTGTCGGCATTGCTGCAGGAGTACCCGCAAGTGTTCCGTGCCACTCCAGGAAGAACCACTGTGTTGATGCATGATGTTGATGTTGGAGACGCAAAGCCAATTAAATTGCCTCCTTACCGTGTGAACCCAGTGAAAGTTCCTCTCATCTAGAAGGAGCTTGGCTACCTGTTGGACCACAAGATGATTGAGCCCTGTCAGAGCGAGTGGAGTTCTCCTGTCACTCTAGTCCCTAGGCCAGGTGGGTCACAGCGGCTTTGCATCGACCACAGACGTGTTAATCAGATAACCAAAACAGACACTTACCCTCTCCCTCGTGTGGAAGATTGCATAGACAAGATCGAAAAGGCTAGGTACATAAGTAAGTTTGATTTGTTAAAGGGATACTGGCAAGTACCTATGACTGAACGTGCTAGGGAGATCTCATGTTTTGTAACACTAGGAAAGACTTTTGCATGTTCCGTAATGCCATATGGTATGAAGAATGCACCAGCCACTTTTCAGAAGCTCATGAATGTTGTAACAGAGGGTTTCGCAGGGTGTGTTGTTTATATTGATGATGTATTAATCTTCAGTGACAACTGGAAAGATCACCTATGCCATGTCAGTAAATTTCTTGACCGTTTAGTTCAGGCTAATCTTGTAGCTAATTTATCAAAGTGTGAGTTTGGTCAAGCTAAAGTTCAGTACCTTGGGTATGTAATTGGTGATGGACATGTTGCACCACTAGGAGCTAAGGTTCAGGTTATAAGTGATCTTCCCAGACCTAAAAGTAGGAAAGAGCTACAAAGATTTTTGGGAATGGTAGGATATTACAGGAGATTTGTTCTTAACTTTTCTATTCTTGTATCACCACTTACAGACCTACTGAAAAAGGGAGTTGAATTTGTATGGACCGATAACTGTGAATCCTCTTTCAACAAACTTAAAGCTATCTTATTAAGTCAGCCAGTGCTCGATACTCCAAATTTTGCTAAGCCTTTTAAGATGGCTGTTGATGCAAGTGATACAGGAGCTGGGGCTGTTTTGCTGCAAGAGGATGATCAGGGTATTGAACACCCTGTATCTTATTACAGTAAAAAGTTCACTCCACCCCAAAAGAACTACTCAACTATTGAGAAAGAGCTTTTGGCCTTGATTTTGGGTTTGCAGCATTTTTCATTTTATTTGTGTTCTGGTTTTGACCCCATAGTCATTTATACCGATCATAACCCACTGAAATTCCTTAGTAAGTTTAAAGATAAAAATCAGAGATTGACAATATAGAGTCTACTTCTTCAGGAGTATTCATTAGACATACAACATGTCAAGGGGAAAGAAAATGTTATTGCAGATTGCTTATCTAAACTTTAGACAGATTGTTTTAGAGTAATAAGAAATTTCCTTTGTAAATTTATTTTTCTTTGTGGGGAGGTGTTACATAGCCTATGATATCATCATCCTTTGTGTAATTCTAACGTACAGTGTGCTGCCTGTTTGATCACGAGCGTGTTCTGCCTCAGTCCCCCCCCCCATCTACCGTTATAGTAGAGTAAGTCGTCCTTTCTGTTGTTCAGTGCGGGATTGTCAACTCTTTGTCCCCGTGGCTTCATTTGCGCGTCCTTCTTACAAGTTGTATTAAGCTCTGCTGGCCCCTATATAATGAGCTCAGTCTCTACATCATTGGCACTTAGATCTACTCCTCATTTTGTTCACATCTCTGTCCTCCCCTATACAGTTATTATTGAGTGCTCAGGACGTCTCCAACCATCTAGCAGCTGTGTAATTTAAGTATAAGTGTTGTTGCATTTTGTTCTTGTACTGTGTAGAATAAGTTTGATTTGTGGGCCTAATGAGGTTTTTGTAATTCGTGTGGGGTTCTTCTTGTCAGCCATCATTAATAATAGTTTGTATCTGTAATAATTTATCTTGCATTAACTGAGCATTACCCAGTGTATTTTCATTTTATTAGGGCTGACTTAGATAAATTTACTCTTGCTAATTTCGTGTTAATAGAGGCTATTGCAGTTAACCATATATTTAACCTGTTTTTTGCCATTACATTATCCTTATGAGTCCTGAATATTTAGTTGTTAGTTTGAGCATTAAACTTTAACTTGTAATTTTACATAACTCTTTTGTTTTGAACCTGGAACTTTACGGGACAGTAGTGATTTTTAGTATTCCCACTTAAAGTGTACATTATCTTTCTCTGTTCCGTAACTATATATATATATATATATATATATATATATATATATATATATATATATATATATATATATATATATATATATATATATATATATATATATATATATATATATATATATATATATATATATATATATATATATATATATATATATATATATATATATATATAAGCAGACACCACGCACACATGGAAAAGGAGACACACAAAGGAGGCACAAGGACAAATGTATAGCAAATCAGACACATATGAGTAGCAGACACATGGACACGAATGTACCCCCTCCACAATATGTCTACCCCAGATGTATATATGTCCCCCCCCAGTGCATACATGCCCCCACTAATCTTGCTAGGTCAGCACCCTTTCCCACGCCTGAAGACGGCGTTATTGCATCAGTTCATATCAGACAGCTGACACGGGCAGACTATTTTACTGTGAGCTTGTAATAAACTCCTTATCTAGCTGTTTGTACACGGAGTTTCTATCACCAAAGTATTGCAAGTTACATTTGGTAGCAGCGGTGTTTCGAACCATCACATTCTGACCGCCTCCTTGGATTTTTAGTGATACAACAAGATACCCGACGTCTCGCATCTGCCAGCCTCGCCCCTCCTCCGTGCCTCTAGTGGTGTACTACCTTGGCTGTGCTTTTCGAGTGTACCCTTTTTCTCACCAGTGTTCATCTTTCAAACAACCACACCTATACGCCTTGTTCCTTACCACACGTGTCGCCGTCGCCGACCTACGCACCTGTTGCACCTGTTCCCAGCACCTGTTCCGGACTCATCATTGCTCCTGCCCCCACGGTGCCACATATCACTGTCTGCCCGCTGCCTGCCCACCACCATTCTCTGCATTTGCAACTCACCAGCTCTACACCTGCCTTCCGCCGACATCTGCCCTCCCCACCCACCACCGGCCTCCGCCGTTGCCTGCATCTGGTCCGCATTACAGAGCCTCCTAAGACCGCCACTCCTTGCCGGTGATTCATCGCAGCGTCTCTTCTCCTCTCCGCCCAGCTGTCTCTACCCCGCCGCCCCGCCCCAGCCCAGCTACGCCCAGCCACCCCTGCACGTCATACATCTCAACACTCCCATCTCTACTGTGTAATTATAGTATATCTTTCCTTTCTATAGAGATTATCCTCGATTTTCTCTAAAGATTGGTTATTGTAAATATTCCATCTCATTTCCATTACCCCGTTTTCATCTTCACCTACGTTATTTATAATCCATCTCATCCTTCGCATTTTATTGAAACCATCCATGCCCGCACCTTCATTCATTTTCACACCTCGTGTATTGCATTCTCTCATTGTTATTTATACATTTCCACCTACGTATCCATCTTCATCTTCCATTGCCGCATTAAATGTCAAACTTTCCACGTCAACCGCTTACCACCAGCCCTCTCGACCCGGAAACATCACCTGCTCATACCCCGTCTGCCGACTCTAACACAATCACTCATTTACGAAGTGGCAAAGAGTACCACTGCCCTGTACCTGAGACTCCCGTTTTACTTCCCGCAGAATCACTTACTACCCGTCCTACCCTCGTAAATCCAGATACCTCCTCCTCTACTCCTGCCTCTACACTCCCTTCTTCTTCCTCTACTCCTTCCCCTGTCGTTCCCTCTCCTGCCTCCCTTCATACCCCGTCTTGCTCGCCCTTAACTGCCACTACCTTCTCTCTCTCCCACACCTCTCCTGCCGCCACTTCTGCACTTCCAGCCATGGCCAAACCTCCACAGTCTATCTATCTCGACGATGCCAATCGTCCCAAATTTACCAGCCAGGACCCAACTTGGTCTGTCTATGATTTCCTCAGAGAAGTCAAGACAGAAATAAATAATAGACAAATTACCGAGGAATCGCTCAAAGTAGCTTACCTCCTTGGTCGCTTGCATCACGGTAAATCAGACATCGGATCCGTGATCCGTACAGGACATTTCGATAGCATTCGTACCTTTGCTGATTTTCGTACGGAACTCATCAGCCTTTGTTGACAGCATTCAAATACCGCGTCTCTCATGGGATTCATTAATCTCTTAAACCAACTAGATGAGGACTTGCGCGTCCCAGCACAATATGCCAAGCTCCATGAAGCTGCCTCCACCATGAAGGCAACTAGTAGCGAGATGCTCCAATTACTGGTAGGCACGAAATGGTTAGAAGACAAGAATGGCGTTCCAATGCTTTCACTCACCAACTTTGCTGACTTAATGGGTTACCTCAGATTCCTTCACTGGCTTACTCCTAAACAGCGAGAGCTGGCCTTGGAAATCGGTTTCCAGTACAGGGGATAAAATTATTCAGGTCACTAAAGCCATTCATGAAAGAACAGGATCGAACTACACGCGTCAGGGCACCACCCAACCCTTGGCCTCCTCAGTCTGTCACATCTCCACTACCCCAGACCAATCTCGCTCCCGTCCCACCACACGCGGCAGACCTGCCACACATCGCTCTCCTACCGCAGGTCGTGATCAGTCTAGCGCCCGACGGAACAGACAATCTTCGATTCTTTGCTGGTACTGTGGTCATCCTGGACATCGAGCATCAAGTTGCGACCGTACATACAGACGTCCTCACTCCCAAACCAGACAGCGTACGCCTTCCCGCTCACGTCATCCACACTGTAAATACCACAAATAAAGCACGACTCACACCACTGAGGAATGTCGTTACCTCAACCGCCCACAGTCGGGGGAAGCGAAGCGCCCATATCGGGCCAATATCACGTAGAACCAGAAACCCAACTCCCCATCCGCCATGCAGGTCCCATAACATCCTCGGGTTTAGTCATTCTCGGAAGCAGTCATGACATACCAACATCATTCTTCTTGGACACAGGATCTATAGTAAATCTCATCTCCGAAAATTCCTTACAAATTATTCATCGCCATCACAGCCACGTCAGTTTCCTAGAACCACCAGACATTTGCCTATGTGGTGTTAACGGCTCAGAGTTTAAGGTTAAGGGAAGAGTCACCCTTGAAGTCAAACTCCACAGCGATTTGCCCCCTATCCTCATTGAATTTCATGTCACTAATGACTTGCAGTATCCCGCAGATGCCCTTATTGGTTTCTCCACCATGGCACAACATTCCATTGCATTATTACCTGCTTGTGGTAGTATAGACATTTCTGGATTCCTGGTTTACACTATGGAATGTCCCCGTCCTGTTCTTACGATCAAATCAGTCCTTCAATTACCTCTGTCCCTATCACTACCAAAAAGTCCAACCCAGCCCAAACCACCACTATCATCATCTGAGAATACAGAGATCATTCCTTTACTGACTGCGAGCAAGGACATAAATTCCTCAATGTCTCCTGATACATCATCTCAGCCCTCGAACATGGCTCTTACATCCTCTCCTGACAACACTATCGCTGACTCAGACATGTCTCAGTTACCTCCCTCACACAGTCTGAATGATCTCCAACACGCAGAGACGAAACGTGCAGTAACGAATACGTGCACAATTTTGTTACCGCATGAGTTCACCAAAGTCTCTGTTTGTGTTGCCGGTGCGAAAGAAGGAGTGGATGTACTAACCCTACCTGAGACGTGTTGTGTGAATGGCTTGACTTATGAGTCAGCGTGGTGTACAGTCTTAGAGGACAGTTTATGCTACCTGTACTTGCTCAATGTCACAAATGCTCCACTAAAACTTAAAAGTGGTGTAAAGATTGGAGACTTCCTGGTATACCCAGCGGCCATAAAGGTGTGCCAGGATTCCTCAATTCCTACTATTCAGACTGATGATACGCCAGTCGGTGTATGTACTATTAACTCTACGGGATCTGCGCCGATGCATTCACCCGATATGCTCTCACATCTCACTTGCACAGATTTCCCAGAACATACGCCTCAACTCCTCGACCTTCTGACCTCGTACAGAAACGTGGTTGCCTTACTCCGGTGAACCGATGGGTAGAACAGACCTTGTCAAACATACGATTGAACTACTCCCCAGGAACTCAGCCCGATTTACATACCAGCTGTATTGATTGCCTCACAGCCAGAGAAAGCAAACAGATCAAATGGTACAGAACATGTTAGACCAGGACATTATTGAACCCTCCGTCAGTCCATGGAATAGCCCACTTTTCTTAGTACCAAAGAAGGACGGCAACCTTAGACCAGTAGTCGACTATCGTAAGGTCAATTCTGTCACCGTTCCAGACCGTTTCCGTTACCTGTCCTCACTGATTTGCTAGAATCCCTTGGTGACAATAACGTAGTCTTTTCAACTTTAGACCTCCTCAGCGGGTACTGGCAGGTCGAAATGGAAGAGTCCTCTCGCCCAGTTACAGCCTTTAGCACCCCTTCTGGACATTTTCAGTTTAAGAGACTCCCTTTTGGTCTGAGAAATGCTCCTTCCGTGTTCATGCGACTTATCCATTCAGTCTTCAGCGGGATGATGGGACACTCTCTTTTTGCTTACCTAGATGATATCATTGTTGTGAGTAAATCCATCCCTGATCATTTTACCAAACTCCAGCAAGTCTTTGAACGCCTCCAGCTCACAGGCCTGAAAATCGATCTCAGTAAATGCGACTTCCTGCGGAAGACAATCAAATTCCTAGGCCATGTCGTAGATGCACAAGGCATTCATACTAATGAGGATAAAACTAAGGCGATCATTAACTTCCCAGAACCTACCACTACCGACGCTGTACGAAGTTTCCTGGGCCTCAGTGGCTATTATCGTCGCTACATCCGGAATTATGCGCAGATCGCCGCTCCTCTGACCCACTTACTCAAGCAGAATGTGCCCTTTGTTTGGACTAACGACCAGTCACAGGCTTTCCAAAAGCTAAAGACAGCTCTTGTAAATGCCCCTATTCTAGCGTTCCCTGATTATACCACACCCTTCCTTCTCTGCACAGACGCCTCAGGCACTGGACTCTGGTGCCGTTTTGATGCAACTCGATGAAGCATCAAGGAAGCGCGTAATAGCATATGCTAGTCGCACCCTTACAACCGCTGAACGAAACTACAGTGTCACAGATCTCGAAGCCCTAGCGGTAATCTGGTCCTTGAAACATTTCAGAGATATAGTCTATGGTTATCCAGTGCATATCCAAGCAGACTACCTTCCACTATGTGATTTGTTCAAGAATCGCAACCTAACAGGTAGACTAGCTAGATGGTCTATCATCATCCAGGACTTTAATCCCACTTTTCAATATGTACCAGGCAAGTTGAATGTAGTCGCAGACGCACTCTCACATCACGTAGCAGCAGCTATAACATCACTGCAGCCTGAAGTAACTGAAAACACTACACTAACGTCAGAAGTTGTTTGAAACTTTCAGCGCCAAGACCCCATATGGTCCAAAGTCATTTATTTCCTAGAATCTGGCGATGCCTCGACCTTACCTACTCTGCCAGTATCACTAGATGAGTTCATGCTAGATGATGATCTCTTGTACAGGAAAACATTAATAACAGGCAAAGACATGCCCAATTGCGAAGTACGCCAACTTGTTGTCCCCACTGCCCTGATACCAAAGATTCTTCACATTGTTCATAATACCCCTCAAGCTTCCCATCCGGGTAAAGACCGATGCTTGTGCCAAGTACGTCTCAAATACTATTGGCCTACCATGCACCGCGATATCAATGACCACTGTGACTCTTGCCTCTGCTGTCACCGCCACAAAGGATCAACCGGCTTACCTGCACCTCTCTTACAATACCCAATCCCCTCACGACCATGGGAAACTGTCTCAATCGATCTCCTAAAACTACCTCTCACGGAATCCGGCGCTGAGTACTTGTTCATAGCGGTCGACCACTTTTCCCTCTACTGTGTCCTCGTACCCCTCTCCGACAA
Source organism: Coenobita brevimanus (assembly GCF_032717465.1). Taxonomy (NCBI): domain Eukaryota; kingdom Metazoa; phylum Arthropoda; class Malacostraca; order Decapoda; family Coenobitidae; genus Coenobita; species Coenobita brevimanus. The sequence goes on from NC_137034.1 coordinate 11,869,288, forward strand.
GACCGCGAAGAGCGTTGCACGTGCCTTTGTAGATCAGGTAATTTGCCCGTTCAGTACCCCTCATACCATTCTTACTGACAATGGTACGGAGTTCAACAATAGCCTTCTAGATGAGATCTGTCGCCGCTTTCGTATCAGTAAGTGCATTGTCGTGCCTAAGCATCCGGCTTCCAATGGCCTTGTAGAACGCTACAACCGAAAAATCTTAGAGTGCCTCAGACATCTAGGCTCCCATAGTTCGTCCTGGGATGACTGGTTTCCCCAAGTGGCATCCTCAATCAATAGCTCCATCAATGCATCCATTGCTGAATCTCCCTTCTTTTGTCCTCTTTGGTTTTGACAAGAACCTCTCATACTCTCTCTTATCCTCAAAGCCAGAACCCATCTACAACATGGATGATTATGTTAAACTAAAATTGGCCAACTTCCAGACAATCCACCAGTATGTCCAATCCACTTTGGCTTCCTCTCAGGAGGACATGCTGCAGCGCCAACATAAATCCACCTCTCCTATCACTATCAATGTAGGCGATCTTGTCTTTGCTCATTCCAATATGCGTTCCTCTAAGTTGGATGACAAATTTACAGGGCCCCACCGCGTCCTCACTCAACAAGGCAACAAATTCCACCTCCAGGACCTGTCCACTAGGGACACCAGATGGGTCCACGTCGATGACTTAAAGTGAGCACCCCTTGGCCTCGTGTTGGGAGAGTCACTTACACAACCTCCTGACCCCCCCTTGCCTTCCACACATCCCTCAATCTACTTTGTCTCCACCTATCCCTCAGTCTGCTTCATCTCCACCTTCACCTGCTCATTCATCGACCAATCAATATCGGCCCAAACTGTGCTCTGCCCATCAACCTCTTCAAGACCTCTCCCATTAACTCTACCCTGATTTTTTAGGTACGATGTTAGCGATCTCCCTGCTGGCAGTGCTGACCCTCCTGGGGTCTGGGTCAGGTCAGGATGATGGTGGAGTACGTCCCGGGGCCTTGGTCGGCTCAGGAGGCGAGGTAATGCTTATCGAAGAAATAGCCTCATTGCGCTGTGGCCTTGCTCATGGCCGACTTAGCCATTGCCCTACCTTCCTACGTGCACCAGCTCCACAGAATCAAGACCCATCTCACGGCCATCATGGGGACACACAACCCAAATGAGTATCTCTATAACCTTTTCCTCCCACTCTCCTGGCAATTGCAATACATAAGTAACAGATTCACTGAGCTCAATGACACGTTTTCCATTCAGACACCCGTTGGTCGTTCTCGTGTGAAACGAGGTCTCTTCGACTTTGGCGGTGAGATTCTGAGTGGCTTGTTTGGCGTTGCTACAGCCCGTGACATTTCTGGCTTCAAATCTGATCTCACTCATTTAGCTTCAGCTCTAGAATCCCAACGCCGAGTCATTAAAATCCAACACACTATGTTACAGAAGCTCACGACCCACCTAAATGAAGTCACGTCCACTCTAAACAACTTCACTGGTATCTTACAACGCCACCTTTCAGATCTCAACGTTATCTCTCAGTTCTTCTACCTCAAACTCAACATGGATAATCTCCAACTGGCCATTGACTCTCTCCTGTCTCAAGTCTCTACCTTGGTTCGTATCCTGGTCGATGCTATAAATGGACGTGTCACTGCCGCCTTAGTACCTGTCTCAGCTCTCCATTCTGTCCGGGAATGGGCTCACTCCACCTTCGGTCTATCCCCAGTCCTCCCCTACTCCTCCCTCGAATATTATTATCCTGTTCTCGAAGCCACTCTTCTCACCACATACGTCGTCGTCCATATTCCTCTCCGTTCTGCCATAACTTTTACCCTTTTCCACATCATTCCCTTCCCTTTCTGCCTCAACAACTCCTTGTTACAAGTATCTGTTCCTTCAGAATATTTCCTCCTCTCCCATGATCATCTTTCCGTTGCCTTCCTTTCTTCCACAGACCTCCAGCAATGTTCCTCCTTTACTCCGACCTCTCGTCTCTGTGCTGCCCACCTTTTCGCTATCTTCCCTAGCAGTGCTACACCCTGTGAGTCTGCTTTAGTTCGCAACCATTCCATCTCCTCGGCCTGTTCTTTTGTTCCAGCTCCTGACCTCCCGGTCCACCATGCTCACCTCAACCATGTCCAGTATTTCTTCTTTGCTGTTCCCATCTCTGTCACAATCATGTGTCCTGGTTCTTCCGTTCGCTCCATCCCCGCTAGTGGTCTCTACAAAGCACCTGACTATTGTACCGTCAAATCAGAGTCCGTCATCACTTACGCCACTCGCTATCACCAAGCTGTTCGTAAACACTCCTGTGACATCTTTCAACCATTCGACATGCCTTCCACCCTACCTTCTGCCAACATTACCATCACCTCCCCTCACTTGCGCATGCTCACCTTCTTCAATGACAGTGATTTCATTATGGATCAATTTTCTCTGGCTTTCCGCCGTTCGTGGGTTCATCCAACAGTTGTGTTTCCCCCTGTGGTTATCGCTTTCATAGGTTTTCTACTCATCATATGTGCAGTGCATTGTTGTGTCAGAAAAATGGCACGTCGACTCCAGGAAATCAGAGTCGCTACAGGCATAGTACGCCCTACACACGACGTAGAAACTCCCCGTACTTAGTGCCCTCGCATTCAGTGACTACCATTGCCATCTAACAATTAACCAAACTGTGACCAGCACTCTGCCTACTAGAAAATGATGGTATTTCTTTCATGCATTACTGAGTGACCGTGTATCCTACAGAAAATGCAAAAAAAAAAAAAAAATGAAGGAAGAACAACAACAGAACTGTCATATCTCCTCCTTGTTTATCATGTATCAAACTATTATTGTGTAATTCTCATTATGTTTATATATACCTTCGACCCTTCCTGGATTTGTACCTATTAATCCTTGTATATCTTATCTGTATATATCCTTCTAATTCCCTCCCCTCAACATGGCCATGTCTTCCCTACTGCCCCTGTATCATACTTATCCCTTGTACAAACCTCCCCGGTCCTGCCTTACTACTATAATCAAACACCATTTCACTCCCGGTGTCAGGAGACACCGTCTCAGCTACCCGGGGGAGTAGTGTACCCCCTCCACAATATGTCTACCCCCGATGTATATATGTCCCCCCCCAATGCATACATGCCCCCACTAATCTTGTTAGGTCAGCACCCTTTCCCACGCCTGAAGACGGTGTTATTGCATCAGTTCATATCAGACAGCCGACATGGGCAGACTATTTTAGTGTGAGCTTGTAATAAACTCCTTATCTAGCTGTTTGTACACGGAGTTTCTATCACCAAAGTATTGCAAGTTACATTTGGTAGCAGCGGTGTTTCGAACCATCACATTCTGACCGCCTCCTTGGATTTTTAGTGATACAAGATACCCGACGTCTCGCATCTGCCAGCCTCGCCCTTCCTCCGTGCCTCTAGTGGTGTACTACCTTGGCTGTGCTTTTCGCGTGTACCCTTTTTCTCACCAGTGTTCACCTTTCAAACAACCGCACCCATACGCCTTGTTCCTGACCACACATGTCGTCGTCGCCGACCTATGCACCTGTTGCACCTGTTCCCAGCACCTGTTCCGGACTCATCATTGCTCCTGCCCCCACGGTGCCACTTATCACTGTCTGCCCGCTGCCTGCCCACCACCATTCTCTGGATTTGCAACTCACCAGCTCTACACCTGCCTTCCGCCGACATCTGCCCTCCCCACCCACCACCGACCTCCGCTGTCGCCCGCATCTGGTCCGCATTACAGAGCCTCCTAAGACCGCCACTCCCTGCCGGTGATTCATCGCAGCGTCTCTTCTCCTCTCCGCCCAGCTGTCTCTACCCCGCCGCCCCGCCCCGCCCAGCCCAGCCCCGCCCCAGCTCAGCTACGCCCAGCCACCCCTGCACGTCATACATCTCAACACTCCCATCTCTACTGTGTAATTATAGTATATCTTTCCTTTCTATAGAGATTATCCTCGATTTTCTCTAAAGATTGGTTATTGTAAATATTCCATCTCATTTCCATTACCCCGTTTTCATCTTCACCTACGTTATTTATAATCCATCTCATCCTTCGCATTTTATTGAAACCATCCATGCCCGCACCTTCATTCATTTTCACACCTCGTGTATTGCATTCTCTCATTGTTATTTATACATTTCCACCTACGTATCCATCTTCATCTTCCATTGCCGCATTAAATGTCATACTTTCCACGTCAACCGCTTACCACCAGCCCTCTCGACCCGGAAACATCACCTGCTCATACCCCGTCTGCCGACTCTAACACAATCACTCATTTACGAAGTGGCAAAGAGTACCACCGCCCTGTACCTGAGACTCCCGTTTCACTTCCCGCAGAATCACTTACTACCCGTCCTACCCTCGTAAATCCAGATACCTCCTCCTCTACTCCTGCCTCTACACTCCCTTCTTCTTCCTCTACTCCTTCCCCTGTCGTTCCCTCTCCTGCCTCCCTTCATACCCCGTCTTGCTCGCCCTTAACTGCCACTACCTTCTCTCTCTCCCACACCTCTCCTGCCGCCACTTCTGCACTTCCAGCCATGGCCAAACCTCCACAGTCTATCTATCTCGACGATGCCAATCGTCCCAAATTTACCAGCCAGGACCCAACTTGGTCTGTCTATGATTTCCTCAGAGAAGTCAAGACAGAAATAAATAATAGACAAATTACCGAGGAATCGCTCAAAGTAGCTTACCTCCTTGGTCGCTTGCATCACGGTAAATCAGACATCGGATCCGTGATCCGTACAGGACATTTCGATAGCATTCGTACCTTTGCTGATTTTCGTACGGAACTCATCAGCCTTTGTTGACAGCATTCAAATACCGCGTCTCTCATGGGATTCATTAATCTCTTAAACCAACTAGATGAGGACTTGCGCGTCCCAGCACAATATGCCAAGCTCCATGAAGCTGCCTCCACCATGAAGGCAACTAGTAGCGAGATGCTCCAATTACTGGTAGGCACGAAATGGTTAGAAGACAAGAATGGCGTTCCAATGCTTTCACTCACCAACTTTGCTGACTTAATGGGTTACCTCAGATTCCTTCACTGGCTTACTCCTAAACAGCGAGAGCTGGCCTTGGAAATCGGTTTCAGTACAGGGGATAAAATTATTCAGGTCACTAAAGCCATTCATGAAAGAACAGGGATCGAACTACACGCGTCAGGGCACCACCCAACCCTTGGCCTCCTCAGTCTGTCACATCTCCACTACCCCAGACCAATCTCGCTCCCGTCCCACCACACGCGGCAGACCTGCCACACATCGCTCTCCTACCGCAGGTCGTGATCAGTCTAGCGCCCGACGGAACAGACAATCTTCGATTCTTTGCTGGTACTGTGGTCATCCTGGACATCGAGCATCAAGTTGCGACCGTACATACAGACGTCCTCACTCCCAAACCAGACAGCCTACGCCTTCCCGCTCACGTCATCCACACTGTAAATACCACAAATAAAGCACGACTCACACCACTGAGGAATGTCGTTACCTCAACCGCCCACAGTCGGGGGAAGCGAAGCGCCCATATCGGGCCAATATCACGTAGAACCAGAAACCCAACTCCCCATCCGCCATGCAGGTCCCATAACATCCTCGGGTTTAGTCATTCTCGGAAGCAGTCATGACATACCAACATCATTCTTCTTGGACACAGGATCTATAGTAAATCTCATCTCCGAAAATTCCTTACAAATTATTCATCGCCATCACAGCCACGTCAGTTTCCTAGAACCACCAGACATTTGCCTATGTGGTGTTAACGGCTCAGAGTTTAAGGTTAAGGGAAGAGTCACCCTTGAAGTCAAACTCCACAGCGATTTGCCCCCTATCCTCATTGAATTTCATGTCACTAATGACTTGCAGTATCCCGCAGATGCCCTTATTGGTTTCTCCACCATGGCACAACATTCCATTGCATTATTACCTGCTTGTGGTAGTATAGACGTTTCTGGATTCCTGGTTTACACTATGGAATGTCCCCGTCCTGTTCTTACGATCAAATCAGTCCTTCAATTACCTCTGTCCCTATCACTACCAAAAAGTCCAACCCAGCCCAAACCACCACTATCATCATCTGAGAATACAGAGATCATTCCTTTACTGACTGCGAGCAAGGACATAAATTCCTCAATGTCTCCTGATACATCATCTCAGCCCTCGAACATGGCTCTTACATCCTCTCCCGACAACACTATCGCTGACTCAGACATGTCTCAGTTACCTCCCTCACACAGTCTGAATGATCTTCTCCAACACGCAGAGACGAAACGTGCAGTAACGAATACGTGCACAATTTTGTTACCACATGAGTTCACGAAAGTCTCTGTTTGTGTTGCTGGTGCGAAAGAAGGAGTGGATGTACTAACCCTACCTGAGACGTGTTGTGTGAATGGCTTGACTTATGAGTCAGCGTGGTGTACAGTCTTAGAGGACAGTTTATGCTACCTGTACTTGCTCAATGTCACAAATGCTCCACTAAAACTTAAAAGTGGTGTAAAGATTGGAGACTTCCTGGTATACCCAGCGGCCATAAAGGTGTGCCAGGATTCCTCAATTCCTACTATTCAGACTGATGATACGCCAGTCGGTGTATGTACTATTAACTCTACGGGATCTGCGCCGATGCATTCACCCGATATGCTCTCACATCTCACTTGCACAGATTTCCCAGAACATACGCCTCAACTCCTCGACCTTCTGACCTCGTACAGAAACGTGGTTGCCTTACCCGGTGAACCGATGGGTAGAACAGACCTTGTCAAACATACGATTGAACTACTCCCAGGAACTCAGCCGATTTACATACCAGCGTATTGATTGCCTCACAGCCAGAGAAAGCAAACAGATCAAATGGTACAGAACATGTTAGACCAGGACATTATTGAACCCTCCGTCAGTCCATGGAATAGCCCACTTTTCTTAGTACCAAAGAAGGACGGCAACCTTAGACCAGTAGTCGACTATCGTAAGGTCAATTCTGTCACCGTTCCAGACCGTTTCCCGTTACCTGTCCTCACTGATTTGCTAGAATCCCTTGGTGACAATAACGTAGTCTTTTCAACTTTAGACCTCCTCAGCGGGTACTGGCAGGTCGAAATGGAAGAGTCCTCTCGCCCAGTTACAGCCTTTAGCACCCCTTCTGGACATTTTCAGTTTAAGAGACTCCCTTTTGGTCTGAGAAATGCTCCTTCCGTGTTCATGCGACTTATCCATTCAGTCTTCAGCGGGATGATGGGACACTCTCTTTTTGCTTACCTAGATGATATCATTGTTGTGAGTAAATCCATCCCTGATCATTTTACCAAACTCCAGCAAGTCTTTGAACGCCTCCAGCTCACAGGCCTGAAAATCGATCTCAGTAAATGCGACTTCCTGCGAAAGAAAATCAAATTCCTAGGCCATGTCGTAGATGCACAAGGCATTCATACTAATGAGGATAAAACTAAGGCGATCATTAACTTCCCAGAACCTACCACTACCGACGCTGTACGAAGTTTCCTGGGCCTCAGTGGCTATTATCGTCGCTACATCCGGAATTATGCGCAGATCGCCGCTCCTCTGACCCACTTACTCAAGCAGAATGTGCCCTTTGTTTGGACTAACGACCAGTCACAGGCTTTCCAAAAGCTAAAGACAGCTCTTGTAAATGCCCCTATTCTAGCGTTCCCTGATTATACCACACCCTTCCTTCTCTGCACAGACGCCTCAGGCACTGGACTTGGTGCCGTTTTGATGCAACTCGATGAAGCATCAAGGAAGCGCGTAATAGCATATGCTAGTCGCACCCTTACAACCGCTGAACGAAACTACAGTGTCACAGATCTCGAAGCCCTAGCGGTAATCTGGTCCTTGAAACATTTCAGAGATATAGTCTATGGTTATCCAGTGCATATCCAAGCAGACCACCTTCCACTATGTGATTTGTTCAAGAATCGCAACCTAACAGGTAGACTAGCTAGATGGTCTATCATCATCCAGGACTTTAACCCGCCCCGTCCCGGCCACTTTTCGACCACTGGTACCCCCCAATCCCGGGCAATTTTCGACCTTTTTTTTTTTTTTTGCGAAAACTTTCGCTTTTGGTGAGAAACATCGAAAATTCATAGAGAAATCGCTCACCTGAGGTTTAAAATACTCATTACAGGTAGGAGAGCCTCCTTACTTTACTGGGTTTTCTATCAGGCTGGCACCAAAGAAAACGAGTTCTATGGGAGGATACCTATTTCACACCACTCATAAACGGTATTTATTTATTTACTGTTACGAATTTATATGTAGTACAAAAGTATATTGGTTTTCAAGCAGTAATATAGGCATTATAAGCATTGTTTCACTCACTAATACCTGACCTTTTTTGCCACATTACCTGATCATCATTTCTAACTGTTTCTTCCTCTAATGCTATGTAAAGTTTGTCCTCCACATTGTCATTGATTGGGGAATCACTCTGGCCCTGAATTTCGTACCGTGGCATGACATGGCTATACTGGCCAGGTCACTGATAACATGTGAATTGCTGAGAAAAGGGCATGCAGGGGGGGGGGAGGAGGTCATGCTGGGTAAGGCATTGTCTCTGCCTGGCATCTTGTTGAGGCAGGTGTCCCATGTATACGTACCAAAAATGACTCGCGAAAATTGAAAATTGTGGAAATTATGAACCTTGCAATTGCAGGACGTTGAAGTACGTCCTCGGGATTAGCTGTGACAAAACGTGAGGACGTGGAAGTACGTCCTCGGGACGGCGCGGGTTAGTCCCACTTTTCAATATGTGCCAGGCAAGTTGAATGTAGTCGCAGACGCACTCTCACGTCACTTAGCAGCAGCTATAACATCATTGCAGCCTGAAGTAACTGAAAATACTACACTAACGTCAGAAGTTGTTCGAAACTTTCAACGCCAAGACCCCATGTGGTCCAAAGTCATTTATTTCCTAGAATCTGGCAATGCCTCGACCTTACCTACTCTGCCAGTATCACTAGACGAGTTCATGCTAGATGATGATCTCTTGTACAGGAAAACACTGCTAACGGGCAAGATATGCCCAATCGCGAAGTACGCCAACTTGTTGTTCCCACTGCCCTGGTACCAAAGGTTCTTCATATTGTTCATAATACTCCTCAAGTTTCCCATCCAGGTAAAGACCGATGCTTGCGCCAAGCACGTCTCAAATACTATTGGCCAACCATGCGTCGCGATATCAATGCCCACTGTGACTCTTGCCTCTCCTGCCACCGCCACAAAGGATCAACCGGCTTACCAGCACCTCTCTTACAATACCCAATCCCATCACGACCATGGGAAACTGTCTCAATCGATCTCTTAAAACTACCTCTCACAGAATCTGGCGCTGAGTACTTGTTCGTAGCGGTCGACCACTTCTCCTGCTACTGTGTCCTCGTTCCACTCTCCGACAAGACCGCGAAGAGCGTTGCCCGTGCCTTTGTAGATCACGTATTTTGCCCATTCAGTACCCCTCATACCATTCTTACTGACAACGGTACAGAATTCAACAATAGCCTTCTAGATGAGATCTGTCGCCACTTTCATATCAGTAAGTGCAATGTCGTGCCTAACCATCCGGCTTCCAATGGCCTTGTAGAACGCCACAACCGAAAAATCTTAGAGTGCCTCAGACATCTAGGCTCCCGTAGTTCGTCCTGGGATGACTGAATTCCCCAAGTGGCATCCTCCATCAATAGTTCCATCAATGCATCCATTGCTGAATCTCCCTTCTTCGTCCTCTTTGGCTTTGACAAGGACCTCCCATACTCTCTCTTATCCTCAAAGCCGGAACCCATCTACAACATGGATGATTATGTTAAACTAAAATTGGCCAACTTCCAGACAATCCACCAGTATGTCCAATCCACTTTGGCTTCCTCTCAGGAGGACATGCTGCAGCGCCAACATAAGTCCGCCTCTCCTATCACTATCAATGTAGGCGATCTTGTCTTTGCTCATTCCCATATGCGTTCCTCCAAGTTGGATGACAAATTTACAGGGCCCCACCGAGTCCTCACTCAGCAAGGCAACAAATTTCACCTCCAGGACCTGTCCACTAGGGACACCAGATGGGTCCACGTCGATGACTTAAAGCTAGCACCCCGTGGCCTCGTGTTGGAAGAGTCACTTCCACAACCTCCTGCCCCCTCTTCCCCTCCTCCCATCCCTCAGTCTACTTTGTCTCCCCCTATCCCTCAGTCTCCTTCCTTTCCATCTCCACCGGCTCATTCATCAATCAATCAATATTGGTCCAAACTGCGCTCTGCCCATCAATCTCTTCACGACCTCCCCCATTAACTCTACCCTGATTTTCAAGGTACGATGTTAGCGATCTCCCTGCTGGCAGTGCTGACCCTCCTGGGGTCTGGGTAAGGTCAGGACGATGGTGGAGTACGTCCCGGGGCCTTGGTATTTCCTCCTCTCCCATGATCATCTTTCCGTTGCCTTCCTTTCTTCCACAGACCTCCAGCAATGTTCCTCCTTTACTCCGACCTCTCGTCTCTGTGCTGCCCACCTTTTCGCTATCTTCCCTAGCAGTGCTACACCCTGTGAGTCTGCTTTAGTTCGCAACCATTCCATCTCCTCGGCCTGTTCTTTTGTTCCAGCTCCTGACCTCCCGGTCCACCATGCTCACCTCAACCATGTCCAGTATTTCTTCTTTGCTGTTCCCATCTCTGTCACAATCATGTGTCCTGGTTCTTCCGTTCGCTCCGTCCCCGCTAGTGGTCTCTACAAAGCACCTGACTATTGTACCGTCAAATCAGAGTCCGTCATCACTTACGCCACTCGCTATCACCAAGCTGTTCGTAAACACTCCTGTGACATCTTTCAACCATTCGACATGCCTTCCACCCTACCTTCTGCCAACATTACCATCACCTCCCCTCACTTGCGCATGCTCACCTTCTTCAATGACAGTGATTTCATTATGGATCAATTTTCTCTGGCTTTCCGCCGTTCGTGGGTTCATCCAACAGTTGTGTTTCCCCCTGTGGTTATCGCTTTCATAGGTTTTCTACTCATCATATGTGCAGTGCATTGTTGTGTCAGAAAAATGGCACGTCGACTCCAGGAAATCAGAGTCGCTACAGGCATAGTACGCCCTACACACGACGTAGAAACTCCCCGTACTTAGTGCCCTTGCATTCAGTGACTACCATTGCCATCTAACAATTAACCAAACTGTGACCAGCACTCTGCCTACTAGAAAATGATGGTATTTCTTTCATGCATTACTGAGTGACCGTGTATCCTACAGAAAATGCAAAAAAAAAAAAAAAAATGAAGGAAGAACAACAACAGAACTGTCATATCTCCTCCTTGTTTATCATGTATCAAACTATTATTGTGTAATTCTCATTATGTTTATATATACCTTCGACCCTTCCTGGATTTGTACCTATTAATCCTTGTATATCTTATCTGTATATATCCTTCTAATTCCCTCCCCTCAACATGGCCATGTCTTCCCTACTGCCCCTGTATCATACTTATCCCTTGTACAAACCTCCCCGGTCCTGCCTTACTACTATAATCAAACACCATTTCACTCCCGGTGTCAGGAGACACCGTCTCAGCTACCCGGGGGAGTAGTGTACCCCCTCCACAATATGTCTACCCCCGATGTATATATGTCCCCCCCCAATGCATACATGCCCCCACTAATCTTGTTAGGTCAGCACCCTTTCCCACGCCTGAAGACGGTGTTATTGCATCAGTTCATATCAGACAGCCGACATGGGCAGACTATTTTAGTGTGAGCTTGTAATAAACTCCTTATCTAGCTGTTTGTACACGGAGTTTCTATCACCAAAGTATTGCAAGTTACATTTGGTAGCAGCGGTGTTTCGAACCATCACATTCTGACCGCCTCCTTGGATTTTTAGTGATACAAGATACCCGACGTCTCGCATCTGCCAGCCTCGCCCTTCCTCCGTGCCTCTAGTGGTGTACTACCTTGGCTGTGCTTTTCGCGTGTACCCTTTTTCTCACCAGTGTTCACCTTTCAAACAACCGCACCCATACGCCTTGTTCCTGACCACACATGTCGTCGTCGCCGACCTATGCACCTGTTGCACCTGTTCCCAGCACCTGTTCCGGACTCATCATTGCTCCTGCCCCCACGGTGCCACTTATCACTGTCTGCCCGCTGCCTGCCCACCACCATTCTCTGGATTTGCAACTCACCAGCTCTACACCTGCCTTCCGCCGACATCTGCCCTCCCCACCCACCACCGACCTCCGCTGTCGCCCGCATCTGGTCCGCATTACAGAGCCTCCTAAGACCGCCACTCCCTGCCGGTGATTCATCGCAGCGTCTCTTCTCCTCTCCGCCCAGCTGTCTCTACCCCGCCGCCCCGCCCCGCCCAGCCCAGCCCCGCCCAGCCCCGCCCCAGCCCAGCTACGCCCAGCCACCCTGCACGTCATACATCTCAACACTCCCATCTCTACTGTGTAATTATAGTATATCTTTCCTTTCTATAGAGATTATCCTCGATTTTCTCTAAAGATTGGTTATTGTAAATATTCCATCTCATTTCCATTACCCCGTTTTCATCTTCACCTACGTTATTTATAATCCATCTCATCCTTCGCATTTTATTGAAACCATCCATGCCCGCACCTTCATTCATTTTCACACCTCGTGTATTCCATTCTCTCATTGTTATTTATACATTTCCACCTACGTATCCATCTTCATCTTCCATTGCCGCATTAAATGTCATACTTTCCACGTCAACCGCTTACCACCAGCCCTCTCGACCCGGAAACATCACCTGCTCATACCCCGTCTGCCGACTCTAACACAATCACTCATTTACGAAGTGGCAAAGAGTACCACCGCCCTGTACCTGAGACTCCCGTTTCACTTCCCGCAGAATCACTTACTACCCGTCCTACCCTCGTAAATCCAGATACCTCCTCCTCTACTCCTGCCTCTACACTCCCTTCTTCTTCCTCTACTCCTTCCCCTGTCGTTCCCTCTCCTGCCTCCCTTCATACCCCGTCTTGCTCGCCCTTAACTGCCACTACCTTCTCTCTCTCCCACACCTCTCCTGCCGCCACTTCTGCACTTCCAGCCATGGCCAAACCTCCACAGTCTATCTATCTCGACGATGCCAATCGTCCCAAATTTACCAGCCAGGACCCAACTTGGTCTGTCTATGATTTCCTCAGAGAAGTCAAGACAGAAATAAATAATAGACAAATTACCGAGGAATCGCTCAAAGTAGCTTACCTCCTTGGTCGCTTGCATCACGGTAAATCAGACATCGGATCCGTGATCCGTACAGGACATTTCGATAGCATTCGTACCTTTGCTGATTTTCGTACGGAACTCATCAGCCTTTGTTGACAGCATTCAAATACCGCGTCTCTCATGGGATTCATTAATCTCTTAAACCAACTAGATGAGGACTTGCGCGTCCCAGCACAATATGCCAAGCTCCATGAAGCTGCCTCCACCATGAAGGCAACTAGTAGCGAGATGCTCCAATTACTGGTAGGCACGAAATGGTTAGAAGACAAGAATGGCGTTCCAATGCTTTCACTCACCAACTTTGCTGACTTAATGGGTTACCTCAGATTCCTTCACTGGCTTACTCCTAAACAGCGAGAGCTGGCCTTGGAAATCGGTTTCAGTACAGGGGATAAAATTATTCAGGTCACTAAAGCCATTCATGAAAGAACAGGATCGAACTACACGCGTCAGGGCACCACCCAACCCTTGGCCTCCTCAGTCTGTCACATCTCCACTACCCCAGACCAATCTCGCTCCCGTCCCACCACACGCGGCAGACCTGCCACACATCGCTCTCCTACCGCAGGTCGTGATCAGTCTAGCGCCCGACGGAACAGACAATCTTCGATTCTTTGCTGGTACTGTGGTCATCCTGGACATCGAGCATCAAGTTGCGACCGTACATACAGACGTCCTCACTCCCAAACCAGACAGCCTACGCCTTCCCGCTCACGTCATCCACACTGTAAATACCACAAATAAAGCACGACTCACACCACTGAGGAATGTCGTTACCTCAACCGCCCACAGTCGGGGGAAGCGAAGCGCCCATATCGGGCCAATATCACGTAGAACCAGAAACCCAACTCCCCATCCGCCATGCAGGTCCCATAACATCCTCGGGTTTAGTCATTCTCGGAAGCAGTCATGACATACCAACATCATTCTTCTTGGACACAGGATCTATAGTAAATCTCATCTCCGAAAATTCCTTACAAATTATTCATCGCCATCACAGCCACGTCAGTTTCCTAGAACCACCAGACATTTGCCTATGTGGTGTTAACGGCTCAGAGTTTAAGGTTAAGGGAAGAGTCACCCTTGAAGTCAAACTCCACAGCGATTTGCCCCCTATCCTCATTGAATTTCATGTCACTAATGACTTGCAGTATCCCGCAGATGCCCTTATTGGTTTCTCCACCATGGCACAACATTCCATTGCATTATTACCTGCTTGTGGTAGTATAGACGTTTCTGGATTCCTGGTTTACACTATGGAATGTCCCCGTCCTGTTCTTACGATCAAATCAGTCCTTCAATTACCTCTGTCCCTATCACTACCAAAAAGTCCAACCCAGCCCAAACCACCACTATCATCATCTGAGAATACAGAGATCATTCCTTTACTGACTGCGAGCAAGGACATAAATTCCTCAATGTCTCCTGATACATCATCTCAGCCCTCGAACATGGCTCTTACATCCTCTCCCGACAACACTATCGCTGACTCAGACATGTCTCAGTTACCTCCCTCACACAGTCTGAATGATCTTCTCCAACACGCAGAGACGAAACGTGCAGTAACGAATACGTGCACAATTTTGTTACCACATGAGTTCACGAAAGTCTCTGTTTGTGTTGCTGGTGCGAAAGAAGGAGTGGATGTACTAACCCTACCTGAATGGCTTGACTTATGAGTCAGCGTGGTGTACAGTCTTAGAGGACAGTTTATGCTACCTGTACTTGCTCAATGTCACAAATGCTCCACTAAAACTTAAAAGTGGTGTAAAGATTGGAGACTTCCTGGTATACCCAGCGGCCATAAAGGTGTGCCAGGATTCCTCAATTCCTACTATTCAGACTGATGATACGCCAGTCGGTGTATGTACTATTAACTCTACGGGATCTGCGCCGATGCATTCACCCGATATGCTCTCACATCTCACTTCCACAGATTTCCCAGAACATACGCCTCAACTCCTCGACCTTCTGACCTCGTACAGAAACGTGGTTGCCTTACCCGGTGAACCGATGGGTAGAACAGACCTTGTCAAACATACGATTGAACTACTCCCAGGAACTCAGCCGATTTACATACCAGCGTATTGATTGCCTCACAGCCAGAGAAAGCAAACAGATCAAATGGTACAGAACATGTTAGACCAGGACATTATTGAACCCTCCGTCAGTCCATGGAATAGCCCACTTTTCTTAGTACCAAAGAAGGACGGCAACCTTAGACCAGTAGTCGACTATCGTAAGGTCAATTCTGTCACCGTTCCAGACCGTTTCCCGTTACCTGTCCTCACTGATTTGCTAGAATCCCTTGGTGACAATAACGTAGTCTTTTCAACTTTAGACCTCCTCAGCGGGTACTGGCAGGTCGAAATGGAAGAGTCCTCTCGCCCAGTTACAGCCTTTAGCACCCCTTCTGGACATTTTCAGTTTAAGAGACTCCCTTTTGGTCTGAGAAATGCTCCTTCCGTGTTCATGCGACTTATCCATTCAGTCTTCAGCGGGATGATGGGACACTCTCTTTTTGCTTACCTAGATGATATCATTGTTGTGAGTAAATCCATCCCTGATCATTTTACCAAACTCCAGCAAGTCTTTGAACGCCTCCAGCTCACAGGCCTGAAAATCGATCTCAGTAAATGCGACTTCCTGCGAAAGAAAATCAAATTCCTAGGCCATGTCGTAGATGCACAAGGCATTCATACTAATGAGGATAAAACTAAGGCGATCATTAACTTCCCAGAACCTACCACTACCGACGCTGTACGAAGTTTCCTGGGCCTCGGTGGCTATTATCGTCGCTACATCCGGAATTATGCGCAGATCGCCGCTCCTCTGACCCACTTACTCAAGCAGAATGTGCCCTTTGTTTGGACTAACGACCAGTCACAGGCTTTCCAAAAGCTAAAGACAGCTCTTGTAAATGCCCCTATTCTAGCGTTCCCTGATTATACCACACCCTTCCTTCTCTGCACAGACGCCTCAGGCACTGGACTTGGTGCCGTTTTGATGCAACTCGATGAAGCATCAAGGAAGCGCGTAATAGCATATGCTAGTCGCACCCTTACAACCGCTGAACGAAACTACAGTGTCACAGATCTCGAAGCCCTAGCGGTAATCTGGTCCTTGAAACATTTCAGAGATATAGTCTATGGTTATCCAGTGCATATCCAAGCAGACCACCTTCCACTATGTGATTTGTTCAAGAATCGCAACCTAACAGGTAGACTAGCTAGATGGTCTATCATCATCCAGGACTTTAACCCGCCCCGTCCCGGCCACTTTTCGACCACTGGTACCCCCCAATCCCGGGCAATTTTCGACCTTTTTTTTTTTTTTTGCGAAAACTTTCGCTTTTGGTGAGAAACATCGAAAATTCATAGAGAAATCGCTCACCTGAGGTTTAAAATACTCATTACAGGTAGGAGAGCCTCCTTACTTTACTGGGTTTTCTATCAGGCTGGCACCAAAGAAAACGAGTTCTATGGGAGGATACCTATTTCACACCACTCATAAACGGTATTTATTTATTTACTGTTACGAATTTATATGTAGTACAAAAGTATATTGGTTTTCAAGCAGTAATATAGGCATTATAAGCATTGTTTCACTCACTAATACCTGACCTTTTTTTGCCACATTACCTGATCATCATTTCTAACTGTTTCTTCCTCTAATGCTATGTAAAGTTTGTCCTCCACATTGTCATTGATTGGGGAATCACTCTGGCCCTGAATTTCGTACCGTGGCATGACATGGCTATACTGGCCAGGTCACTGATAACATGTGAATTGCTGAGAAAAGGGCATGCAGGGGGGGGGGGAGGAGGTCATGCTGGGTAAGGCATTGTCTCTGCCTGGCATCTTGTTGAGGCAGGTGTCCCATGTATACGTACCAAAAATGACTCGCGAAAATTGAAAATTGTGGAAATTATGAACCTTGCAATTGCAGGACGTTGAAGTACGTCCTCGGGATTAGCTGTGACAAAACGTGAGGACGTGGAAGTACGTCCTCGGGACGGCGCGGGTTAGTCCCACTTTTCAATATGTGCCAGGCAAGTTGAATGTAGTCGCAGACGCACTCTCACGTCACTTAGCAGCAGCTATAACATCATTGCAGCCTGAAGTAACTGAAAATACTACACTAACGTCAGAAGTTGTTCGAAACTTTCAACGCCAAGACCCCATGTGGTCCAAAGTCATTTATTTCCTAGAATCTGGCAATGCCTCGACCTTACCTACTCTGCCAGTATCACTAGACGAGTTCATGCTAGATGATGATCTCTTGTACAGGAAAACACTGCTAACGGGCAAGATATGCCCAATCGCGAAGTACGCCAACTTGTTGTTCCCACTGCCCTGGTACCAAAGGTTCTTCATATTGTTCATAATACTCCTCAAGTTTCCCATCCAGGTAAAGACCGATGCTTGCGCCAAGCACGTCTCAAATACTATTGGCCAACCATGCGTCGCGATATCAATGCCCACTGTGACTCTTGCCTCTCCTGCCACCGCCACAAAGGATCAACCGGCTTACCAGCACCTCTCTTACAATACCCAATCCCATCACGACCATGGGAAACTGTCTCAATCGATCTCTTAAAACTACCTCTCACAGAATCTGGCGCTGAGTACTTGTTCGTAGCGGTCGACCACTTCTCCTGCTACTGTGTCCTCGTTCCACTCTCCGACAAGACCGCGAAGAGCGTTGCCCGTGCCTTTGTAGATCACGTATTTTGCCCATTCAGTACCCCTCATACCATTCTTACTGACAACGGTACAGAATTCAACAATAGCCTTCTAGATGAGATCTGTCGCCACTTTCATATCAGTAAGTGCAATGTCGTGCCTAACCATCCGGCTTCCAATGGCCTTGTAGAACGCCACAACCGAAAAATCTTAGAGTGCCTCAGACATCTAGGCTCCCGTAGTTCGTCCTGGGATGACTGAATTCCCCAAGTGGCATCCTCCATCAATAGTTCCATCAATGCATCCATTGCTGAATCTCCCTTCTTCGTCCTCTTTGGCTTTGACAAGGACCTCCCATACTCTCTCTTATCCTCAAAGCCGGAACCCATCTACAACATGGATGATTATGTTAAACTAAAATTGGCCAACTTCCAGACAATCCACCAGTATGTCCAATCCACTTTGGCTTCCTCTCAGGAGGACATGCTGCAGCGCCAACATAAGTCCGCCTCTCCTATCACTATCAATGTAGGCGATCTTGTCTTTGCTCATTCCCATATGCGTTCCTCCAAGTTGGATGACAAATTTACAGGGCCCCACCGAGTCCTCACTCAGCAAGGCAACAAATTTCAACTCCAGGACCTGTCCACTAGGGACACCAGATGGGTCCACGTCGATGACTTAAAGCTAGCACCCCGTGGCCTCGTGTTGGAAGAGTCACTTCCACAACCTCCTGCCCCCTCTTCCCCTCCTCCCATCCCTCAGTCTACTTTGTCTCCCCCTATCCCTCAGTCTCCTTCCTCTCCATCTCCACCGGCTCATTCATCAATCAATCAATATTGGTCCAAACTGCGCTCTGCCCATCAATCTCTTCACGACCTCCCCCATTAACTCTACCCTGATTTTCTAGGTACGATGTTAGCGATCTCCCTGCTGGCAGTGCTGACCCTCCTGGGGTCTGGGTAAGGTCAGGACGATCGTGGAGTACGTCCCGGGGCCTTGGTATTTCCTCCTCTCCCATGATCATCTTTCCGTTGCCTTCCTTTCTTCCACAGACCTCCAGCAATGTTCCTCCTTTACTCCGACCTCTCGTCTCTGTGCTGCCCACCTTTTCGCTATCTTCCCTAGCAGTGCTACACCCTGTGAGTCTGCTTTAGTTCGCAACCATTCCATCTCCTCGGCCTGTTCTTTTGTCCCAGCTCCTGACCTCCCGGTCCACCATGCTCACCTCAACCATGTCCAGTATTTCTTCTTTGCTGTTCCCATCTCTGTCACAATCATGTGTCCTGGTTCTTCCGTTCGCTCCGTCCCCGCTAGTGGTCTCTACAAAGCACCTGACTATTGTACCGTCAAATCAGAGTCCGTCATCACTTACGCCACTCGCTATCACCAAGCTGTTCGTAAACACTCCTGTGACATCTTTCAACCATTCGACATGCCTTCCACCCTACCTTCTGCCAACATTACCATCACCTCCCCTCACTTGCGCATGCTCACCTTCTTCAATGACAGTGATTTCATTATGGATCAATTTTCTCTGGCTTTCCGCCGTTCGTGGGTTCATCCAACAGTTGTGTTTCCCCCTGTGGTTATCGCTTTCATAGGTTTTCTACTCATCATATGTGCAGTGCATTGTTGTGTCAGAAAAATGGCACGTCGACTCCAGGAAATCAGAGTCGCTACAGGCATAGTACGCCCTACACACGACGTAGAAACTCCCCGTACTTAGTGCCCTCGCATTCAGTGACTACCATTGCCATCTAACAATTAACCAAACTGTGACCAGCACTCTGCCTACTAGAAAATGATGGTATTTCTTTCATGCATTACTGAGTGACCGTGTATCCTACAGAAAATGCAAAAAAAAAAAAAAAAATGAAGGAAGAACAACAACAGAACTGTCATATCTCCTCCTTGTTTATCATGTATCAAACTATTATTGTGTAATTCCCATTATGTTTATATATACCTTCGACCCTTCCTGGATTTGTACCTATTAATCCTTGTATATCTTATCTGTATATATCCTTCTAATTCCCTCCCCTCAACATGGCCATGTCTTCCCTACTGCCCCTGTATCATACTTATCCCTTGTACAAACCTCCCGGTCCTGCCTTACTACTATAATCAAACACCATTTAACTCCCGGTGTCAGGAGACACCGTCTCAGCTACCCGGGGGAGTAGTGTACCCCCTCCACAATATGTCTACCCCCGATGTATATATGTCCCCCCCCAATGCATACATGCCCCCACTAATCTTGCTAGGTCAGCACCCTTTCCCACGCCTGAAGACGGTGTTATTGCATCAGTTCATATCAGACAGCCGACATGGGCAGACTATTTTAGTGTGAGCTTGTAATAAACTCCTTATCTAGCTGTTTGTACACGGAGTTTCTATCACCAAAGTATTGCAAGTTACATTTGGTAGCAGCGGTGTTTCAAACCATCACATTCTGACCGCCTCCTTGGATTTTTAGTGATACAAGATACCCGACGTCTCGCATCTGCCAGCCTCGCCCTTCCTCCGTGCCTCTAGTGGTGTACTACCTTGGCTGTGCTTTTCGCGTGTACCCTTTTTCTCACCAGTGTTCACCTTTCAAACAACCGCACCCATACGCCTTGTTCCTGACCACACATGTCGTCGTCGCCGACCTATGCACCTTTTGCACCTGTTCCCAGCACCTGTTCCGGACTCATCATTGCTCCTGCCCCCACGGTGCCACTTATCACTGTCTGCCCGCTGCCTGCCCACCACCATTCTCTGGATTTGCAACTCACCAGCTCTACACCTGCCTTCCGCTGACATCTGCCCTCCCCACCCACCACCGACCTCCGCTGTCGCCCGCATCTGGTCCGCATTACAGAGCCTCCTAAGACCGCCACTCCCTGCCGGTGATTCATCGCAGCGTCTCTTCTCCTCTCCGCCCAGCTGTCTCTACCCCGCCGCCCCGCCCCGCCCAGCCCAGCCCCGCCCCGCCCCGCCCCGCCCCAGCCCAGCTACGCCCAGCCACCCCTGCACGTCATACATCTCAACACTCCCATCTCTACTGTGTAATTATAGTATATCTTTCCTTTCTATAGAGATTATCCTCGATTTTCTCTAAAGATTGGTTATTGTAAATATTCCATCTCATTTCCATTACCCCGTTTTCATCTTCACCTACGTTATTTATAATCCATCTCATCCTTCGCATTTTATTGAAACCATCCATGCCCGCACCTTCATTCATTTTCACACCTCGTGTATTCCATTCTCTCATTGTTATTTATACATTTCCACCTACGTATCCATCTTCATCTTCCATTGCCGCATTAAATGTCATACTTTCCACGTCAACCGCTTACCACCAGCCCTCTCGACCCGGAAACATCACCTGCTCATACCCCGTCTGCCGACTCTAACACAATCACTCATTTACGAAGTGGCAAAGAGTACCACCGCCCTGTACCTGAGACTCCCGTTTCACTTCCCGCAGAATCACTTACTACCCGTCCTACCCTCGTAAATCCAGATACCTCCTCCTCTACTCCTGCCTCTACACTCCCTTCTTCTTCCTCTACTCCTTCCCCTGTCGTTCCCTCTCCTGCCTCCCTTCATACCCCGTCTTGCTCGCCCTTAACTGCCACTACCTTCTCTCTCTCCCACACCTCTCCTGCCGCCACTTCTGCACTTCCAGCCATGGCCAAACCTCCACAGTCTATCTATCTCAACGATGCCAATCGTCCCAAATTTACCAGCCAGGACCCAACTTGGTCTGTCTATGATTTCCTCACAGAAGTCGAAACAGAAATAAATAATAGACAAATTACCGAGGAATCGCTCAAAGTAGCTTACCTCCTCGGTCGCTTGCATCACGGTAAATCAGACATCGGATCCGCGATCCGTACAGGACATTTCGATAGCATTCGTACCTTTGCTGATTTTCGTACGGAACTCATCAGCCTTTGTTGCCAGCATTCAAATACCGCGCCTCTCATGGGATTCATTAATCTCCTAAACCAACTAGAAGAGGACTTGCGCGTCCCAGCACAATATGCCAAGCTCCATGAAGCTGCCGCCGCCATGAAAGCAACTAGTAGCGAGATGCTCCAATTACTGGTAGGCACAAAATGGTTAGAAGACAAGAATGGCGTTCCAATGCTTTCACTCACCAACTTTGCTGACTTAATGGGTTACCTCAGATTCCTTCACTGGCTTACTCCTAAACAGTGAGAGCTGGCCTTGGAAATCGGTTTCAGTCCAGGGGATAAAATTATTCAGGTCACTAAAGCCATTCATGAAAGAACAGGATCGAACTACACGCGTCAGGGCACCACCCAACCCTTGGCCTCCTCAGTGTGTCACACCTCCACTACCCCAGACCAATCTCGCTCCCGTCCCACCACACGCGGCAGACCTGCCACACATCGCTCTCCTACCACAGGTCGTGATCAGTCTAGCGCCCGACAGAACAGACAATCTTCGATTCTTTGCTGGTACTGTGGTCATCCTGGACATCGAGCATCCAGTTGCGACCGTACATATAGACGTCCTCACTCCCAAACCAGACAGCGTACGCCTTCCCGCTCACGTCGTCCACACTGTAAATACCACATATAAAGCACGACTCACACCACTGAGGAATGTCGTTACCTCAACTGCCCACAGTCGGGGGAAGCGCCGCGCCCATATCGGACCAATATCACGTAGAACCAGAAACCCAACTCCCCATCCGCCATGTAGGTCCCATAACATCCTCGGGTTTAGTCATTCTCGGAAGCAGTCATGACATACCAACGTCATTCTTCTTGGACACAGGATCTATAGTAAATCTCATCTCCGAAAATTCCTTACAAATTACGAAGTATTCATCGCCATCACAGCCACGTCAGTTTCCTAGAACCACCAGACATTTGCCTATGTGGTGTTAACGGCTCAGAGTTTAAGGTTAAGGGAAGAGTCACTCTTGAAGTCAAACTCCACAGCGATTTGCCCCCTATCCTCATTGAATTTCATGTCACTAATGACTTGCAGTATCCCGCAGATGCCCTTATTGGTTTCTCCACCATGGCACAACATTCCATTGCATTATTACCTGCTTGTGGTAGTATAGACGTTTCTGGATTCCTGGTTTACACTATGGAATGTCCCCGTCCTGTTCTTACGATCAAATCAGTCCTTCAATTACCTCTGTCCCTATCACTACCAAAAAGTCCAACCCAGCCCAAACCACCACTATCATCATCTGAGAATACAGAGATCATTCCTTTACTGACTGCGAGCAAGGACATAAATTCCTCAATGTCTCCTGATACATCATCTCAGCCCTCAAACATGGCTCTTACATCCTCTCCCGACAACACTATCGCTGACTCAGACATGTCTCAGTTACCTCCCTCACACAGTCTGAATGATCTTCTCCAACACGCAGAGACGAAACGTGCAGTAACGAATACGTGCACAATTTTGTTACCACATGAGTTCACGAAAGTCTCTGTTTGTGTTGCTGGTGCGAAAGAAGGAGTGGATGTACTAACCCTACCTGAATGGCTTGACTTATGAGTCAGCGTGGTGTACAGTCTTAGAGGACAGTTTATGCTACCTGTACTTGCTCAATGTCACAAATGCTCCACTAAAACTTAAAAGTGGTGTAAAGATTGGAGACTTCCTGGTATACCCAGCGGCCATAAAGGTGTGCCAGGATTCCTCAATTCCTACTATTCAGACTGATGATACGCCAATCGGTGTATGTACTATTAACTCTACGGGATCTGCGCCGATGCATTCACCCGATATGCTCTCACATCTCACTTGCACAGATTTCTCAGAACATACGCCTCAACTCCTTGACCTTCTGACCTCGTACAGAAACGTGGTTGCCTTACCCGGTGAACCGATGGGTAGAACAGACCTTGTCAAACATACGATTGAACTACTCCCAGGAACTCAGCCGATTTACATACCAGCGTATTGATTGCCTCACAGCCAGAGAAAGCAAACAGATCAAATGGTACAGAACATGTTAGACCAGGACATTATTGAACCCTCCGTCAGTCCATGGAATAGCCCACTTTTCTTAGTACCAAAGAAGGACGGCAACCTTAGACCAGTAGTCGACTATCGTAAGGTCAATTCTGTCACCGTTCCAGACCGTTTCCCGTTACCTGTCCTCACTGATTTGCTAGAATCCCTTGGTGACAATAACGTAGTCTTTTCAACTTTAGACCTCCTCAGCGGGTACTGGCAGGTCGAAATGGAAGAGTCCTCTCGCCCAGTTACAGCCTTTAGCACCCCTTCTGGACATTTTCAGTTTAAGAGACTCCCTTTTGGTCTGAGAAATGCTCCTTCCGTGTTCATGCGACTTATCCATTCAGTCTTCAGCGGGATGATGGGACACTCTCTTTTTGCTTACCTAGATGATATCATTGTTGTGAGTAAATCCATCCCTGATCATTTTACCAAACTCCAGCAAGTCTTTGAACGCCTCCAGCTCACAGGCCTGAAAATCGATCTCAGTAAATGCGACTTCCTGCGAAAGAAAATCAAATTCCTAGGCCATGTCGTAGATGCACAAGGCATTCATACTAATGAGGATAAAACTAAGGCGATCATTAACTTCCCAGAACCTACCACTACCGACGCTGTACGAAGTTTCCTGGGCCTCAGTGGCTATTATCGTCGCTACATCCGGAATTATGCGCAGATCGCCGCTCCTCTGACCCACTTACTCAAGCAGAATGTGCCCTTTGTTTGGACTAACGACCAGTCACAGGCTTTCCAAAAGCTAAAGACAGCTCTTGTAAATGCCCCTATTCTAGCGTTCCCTGATTATACCACACCCTTCCTTCTCTGCACAGACGCCTCAGGCACTGGACTTGGTGCCGTTTTGATGCAACTCGATGAAGCATCAAGGAAGCGCGTAATAGCATATGCTAGTCGCACCCTTACAACCGCTGAACGAAACTACAGTGTCACAGATCTCGAAGCCCTAGCGGTAATCTGGTCCTTGAAACATTTCAGAGATATAGTCTATGGTTATCCAGTGCATATCCAAGCAGACCACCTTCCACTGTGTGATTTGTTCAAGAATCGCAACCTAACAGGTAGACTAGCTAGATGGTCTATCATCATCCAGGACTTTAACCCGCCCCGTCCCGGCCACTTTTCGACCACTGGTACCCCCCAATCCCGGGCAATTTTCGACCTTTTTTTTTTTTTTGCGAAAACTTTCGCTTTTGGTGAGAAACATCGAAAATTCATAGAGAAATCGCTCACCTGAGGTTTAAAATACTCATTACAGGTAGGAGAGCCTCCTTACTTTACTGGGTTTTCTATCAGGCTGGCACCAAAGAAAACGAGTTCTATGGGAGGATACCTATTTCACACCACTCATAAACGGTATTTATTTATTTACTGTTACGAATTTATATGTAGTACAAAAGTATATTGGTTTTCAAGCAGTAATATAGGCATTATAAGCATTGTTTCACTCACTAATACCTGACCTTTTTTTGCCACATTACCTGATCATCATTTCTAACTGTTTCTTCCTCTAATGCTATGTAAAGTTTGTCCTCCACATTGTCATTGATTGGGGAATCACTCTGGCCCTGAATTTCGTACCGTGGCATGACATGGCTATACTGGCCAGGTCACTGATAACATGTGAATTGCTGAGAAAAGGGCATGCAGGGGGGGGGGAGGAGGTCATGCTGGGTAAGGCATTGTCTCTGCCTGGCATCTTGTTGAGGCAGGTGTCCCATGTATACGTACCAAAAATGACTCGCGAAAATTGAAAATTGTGGAAATTATGAACCTTGCAATTGCAGGACGTTGAAGTACGTCCTCGGGATTAGCTGTGACAAACCGTGAGGACGTGGAAGTACGTCCTCGGGACGGCGCGGGTTAGTCCCACTTTTCAATATGTGCCAGGCAAGTTGAATGTAGTCGCAGACGCACTCTCACGTCACTTAGCAGCAGCTATAACATCATTGCAGCCTGAAGTAACTGAAAATACTACACTAACGTCAGAAGTTGTTCGAAACTTTCAACGCCAAGACCCCATGTGGTCCAAAGTCATTTATTTCCTAGAATCTGGCAATGCCTCGACCTTACCTACTCTGCCAGTATCACTAGATGAGTTCATGCTAGATGATGATCTCTTGTACAGGAAAACACTGCTAACGGGCAAGATATGCCCAATCGCGAAGTACGCCAACTTGTTGTTCCCACTGCCCTGGTACCAAAGGTTCTTCATATTGTTCATAATACTCCTCAAGTTTCCCATCCAGGTAAAGACCGATGCTTGCGCCAAGCACGTCTCAAATACTATTGGCCAACCATGCGTCGCGATATCAATGCCCACTGTGACTCTTGCCTCTCCTGCCACCGCCACAAAGGATCAGCCGGCTTACCAGCACCTCTCTTACAATACCCAATCCCATCACGACCATGGGAAACTGTCTCAATCGATCTCTTAAAACTACCTCTCACAGAATCTGGCGCTGAGTACTTGTTTGTAGCGGTCGACCACTTCTCCTGCTACTGTGTCCTCGTTCCACTCTCCGACAAGACCGCGAAGAGCGTTGCCCGTGCCTTTGTAGATCACGTATTTTGCCCATTCAGTACCCCTCATACCATTCTTACTGACAACGGTACAGAATTCAGCAATAGCCTTCTAGATGAGATCTGTCGCCACTTTCATATCAGTAAGTGCAATGTCGTGCCTAACCATCCGGCTTCCAATGGCCTTGTAGAACGCCACAACCGAAAAATCTTAGAGTGCCTCAGACATCTAGGCTCCCGTAGTTCGTCCTGGGATGACTGAATTCCCCAAGTGGCATCCTCCATCAATAGTTCCATCAATGCATCCATTGCTGAATCTCCCTTCTTCGTCCTCTTTGGCTTTGACAAGGACCTCCCATACTCTCTCTTATCCTCAAAGCCGGAACCCATCTACAACATGGATGATTATGTTAAACTAAAATTGGCCAACTTCCAGACAATCCACCAGTATGTCCAATCCACTTTGGCTTCCTCTCAGGAGGACATGCTGCAGCGCCAACATAAGTCCGCCTCTCCTATCACTATCAATGTAGGCGATCTTGTCTTTGCTCATTCCCATATGCGTTCCTCCAAGTTGGATGACAAATTTACAGGGCCCCACCGAGTCCTCACTCAGCAAGGCAACAAATTTCACCTCCAGGACCTGTCCACTAGGGACACCAGATGGGTCCACGTCGATGACTTAAAGCTAGCACCCCGTGGCCTCGTGTTGGAAGAGTCACTTCCACAACCTCCTGCCCCCTCTTCCCCTCCTCCCATCCCTCAGTCTACTTTGTCTCCCCCTATCCCTCAGTCTCCTTCCTCTCCATCTCCACCGGCTCATTCATCAATCAATCAATATTGGTCCAAACTGCGCTCTGCCCATCAATCTCTTCACGACCTCCCCATTAACTCTACCCTGATTTTCTAGGTACGATGTTAGCGATCTCCCTGCTGGCAGTGCTGACCCTCCTGGGGTCTGGGTAAGGTCAGGACGATCGTGGAGTACGTCCCGGGGCCTTGGTATTTCCTCCTCTCCCATGATCATCTTTCCGTTGCCTTCCTTTCTTCCACAGACCTCCAGCAATGTTCCTCCTTTACTCCGACCTCTCGTCTCTGTGCTGCCCACCTTTTCGCTATCTTCCCTAGCAGTGCTACACCCTGTGAGTCTGCTTTAGTTCGCAACCATTCCATCTCCTCGGCCTGTTCTTTTGTCCCAGCTCCTGACCTCCCGGTCCACCATGCTCACCTCAACCATGTCCAGTATTTCTTCTTTGCTGTTCCCATCTCTGTCACAATCATGTGTCCTGGTTCTTCCGTTCGCTCCGTCCCCGCTAGTGGTCTCTACAAAGCACCTGACTATTGTACCGTCAAATCAGAGTCCGTCATCACTTACGCCACTCGCTATCACCAAGCTGTTCGTAAACACTCCTGTGACATCTTTCAACCATTCGACATGCCTTCCACCCTACCTTCTGCCAACATTACCATCACCTCCCCTCACTTGCGCATGCTCACCTTCTTCAATGACAGTGATTTCATTATGGATCAATTTTCTCTGGCTTTCCGCCGTTCGTGGGTTCATCCAACAGTTGTGTTTCCCCCTGTGGTTATCGCTTTCATAGGTTTTCTACTCATCATATGTGCAGTGCATTGTTGTGTCAGAAAAATGGCACGTCGACTCCAGGAAATCAGAGTCGCTACAGGCATAGTACGCCCTACACACGACGTAGAAACTCCCCGTACTTAGTGCCCTCGCATTCAGTGACTACCATTGCCATCTAACAATTAACCAAACTGTGACCAGCACTCTGCCTACTAGAAAATGATGGTATTTCTTTCATGCATTACTGAGTGACCGTGTATCCTACAGAAAATGCAAAAAAAAAAAAAAAAATGAAGGAAGAACAACAACAGAACTGTCATATCTCCTCCTTGTTTATCATGTATCAAACTATTATTGTGTAATTCCCATTATGTTTATATATACCTTCGACCCTTCCTGGATTTTTACCTATTAATCCTTGTATATCTTATCTGTATATATCCTTCTAATTCCCTCCCCTCAACATGGCCATGTCTTCCCTACTGCCCCTGTATCATACTTATCCCTTGTACAAACCTCCCCGGTCCTGCCTTACTACTATAATCAAACACCATTTCACTCCCGGTGTCAGGAGACACCGTCTCAGCTACCCGGGGGAGTAGTGTACCCCCTCCACAATATGTCTACCCCCGATGTATATATGTCCCCCCCCAATGCATACATGCCCCCACTAATCTTGCTAGGTCAGCAGCCTTTCCCACGCCTGAAGACGGTGTTATTGCATCAGTTCATATCAGACAGCCGACATGGGCAGACTATTTTAGTGTGAGCTTGTAATAAACTCCTTATCTAGCTGTTTGTACACGGAGTTTCTATCACCAAAGTATTGCAAGTTACATTTGGTAGCAGCGGTGTTTCGAACCATCACATTCTGACCGCCTCCTTGGATTTTTAGTGATACAAGATACCCGACGTCTCGCATCTGCCAGCCTCGCCCTTCCTCCGTGCCTCTAGTGGTGTACTACCTTGGCTGTGCTTTTCGCGTGTACCCTTTTTCTCACCAGTGTTCACCTTTCAAACAACCGCACCCATACGCCTTGTTCCTGACCACACATGTCGTCGTCGCCGACCTATGCACCTGTTGCACCTGTTCCCAGCACCTGTTCCGGACTCATCATTGCTCCTGCCCCCACGGTGCCACTTATCACTGTCTGCCCGCTGCCTGCCCACCACCATTCTCTGGATTTGCAACTCACCAGCTCTACACCTGCCTTCCGCCGACATCTGCCCTCCCCACCCACCACCGACCTCAGCTGTCGCCCGCATCTGGTCCGCATTACAGAGCCTCCTAAGACCGCCACTCCCTGCCGGTGATTCATCGCAGCGTCTCTTCTCCTCTCCGCCCAGCTGTCTCTACCCCGCCGCCCCGCCCCGCCCAGCCCAGCCCCGCCCCGCCCCGCCCCGCCCCAGCCCAGCTACGCCCAGCCACCCCTGCACGTCATACATCTCAACACTCCCATCTCTACTGTGTAATTATAGTATATCTTTCCTTTCTATAGAGATTATCCTCGATTTTCTCTAAAGATTGGTTATTGTAAATATTCCATCTCATTTCCATTACCCCGTTTTCATCTTCACCTACGTTATTTATAATCCATCTCATCCTTCGCATTTTATTGAAACCATCCATGCCCGCACCTTCATTCATTTTCACACCTCGTGTATTCCATTCTCTCATTGTTATTTATACATTTCCACCTACGTATCCATCTTCATCTTCCATTGCCGCATTAAATGTCATACTTTCCACGTCAACCGCTTACCACCAGCCCTCTCGACCCGGAAACATCACCTGCTCATACCCCGTCTGCCGACTCTAACACAATCACTCATTTACGAAGTGGCAAAGAGTACCACCGCCCTGTACCTGAGACTCCCGTTTCACTTCCCGCAGAATCACTTACTACCCGTCCTACCCTCGTAAATCCAGATACCTCCTCCTCTACTCCTGCCTCTACACTCCCTTCTTCTTCCTCTACTCCTTCCCCTGTCGTTCCCTCTCCTGCCTCCCTTCATACCCCGTCTTGCTCGCCCTTAACTGCCACTACCTTCTCTCTCTCCCACACCTCTCCTGCCGCCACTTCTGCACTTACAGCCATGGCCAAACCTCCACAGTCTATCTATCTCAACGATGCCAATCGTCCCAAATTTACCAGCCAGGACCCAACTTGGTCTGTCTATGATTTCCTCACAGAAGTCGAAACAGAAATAAATAATAGACAAATTACCGAGGAATCGCTCAAAGTAGCTTACCTCCTCGGTCGCTTGCATCACGGTAAATCAGACATCGGATCCGCGATCCGTACAGGACATTTCGATAGCATTCGTACCTTTGCTGATTTTCGTACGGAACTCATCAGCCTTTGTTGCCAGCATTCAAATACCGCGCCTCTCATGGGATTCATTAATCTCCTAAACCAACTAGAAGAGGACTTGCGCGTCCCAGCACAATATGCCAAGCTCCGCGAAGCTGCCTCCACCATGAAAGCAACTAGTAGCGAGATGCTCCAATTACTGGTAGGCACGAAATGGTTCGAAGACAAGAATGGCGTTCCAATGCTTTCACTCACCAACTTTGCTGACTTAATGGGTTACCTCAGATTCCTTCACTGGCTTACTCCTAAACAGTGAGAGCTGGCCTTGGAAATCGGTTTCAGTACAGGGGATAAAATTATTCAGGTCACTAAAGCCATTCATGAAAGAACAGGATCGAACTACACGCGTCAGGGCACCACCCAACCCTTGGCCTCCTCAGTGTGTCACACCTCCACTACCCCAGACCAATCTCGCTCCCGTCCCACCACACGCGGCAGACCTGCCACACATCGCTCTCCTACCACAGGTCGTGATCAGTCTAGCGCCCGACAGAACAGACAATCTTCGATTCTTTGCTGGTACTGTGGTCATCCTGGACATCGAGCATCCAGTTGCGACCGTACATACAGACGTCCTCACTCCCAAACCAGACAGCGTACGCCTTCCCGCTCACGTCGTCCACACTGTAAATACCACATATAAAGCACGACTCACACCACTGAGGAATGTCGTTACCTCAACTGCCCACAGTCGGGGGAAGCGCCGCGCCCATATCGGACCAATATCACGTAGAACCAGAAACCCAACTCCCCATCCGCCATGTAGGTCCCATAACATCCTCGGGTTTAGTCATTCTCGGAAGCAGTCATGACATACCAACGTCATTCTTCTTGGACACAGGATCTATAGTAAATCTCATCTCCGAAAATTCCTTACAAATTACGAAGTATTCATCGCCATCACAGCCACGTCAGTTTCCTAGAACCACCAGACATTTGCCTATGTGGTGTTAACGGCTCAGAGTTTAAGGTTAAGGGAAGAGTCACTCTTGAAGTCAAACTCCACAGCGATTTGCCCCCTATCCTCATTGAATTTCATGTCACTAATGACTTGCAGTATCCCGCAGATTCCCTTATTGGTTTCTCCACCATGGCACAACATTCCATTGCATTATTACCTGCTTGTGGTAGTATAGACGTTTCTGGATTCCTGGTTTACACTATGGAATGTCCCCGTCCTGTTCTTACGATCAAATCAGTCCTTCAATTACCTCTGTCCCTATCACTACCAAAAAGTCCAACCCAGCCCAAACCACCACTATCATCATCTGAGAATACAGAGATCATTCCTTTACTGACTGCGAGCAAGGACATAAATTCCTCAATGTCTCCTGATACATCATCTCAGCCCTCGAACATGGCTCTTACATCCTCTCCCGACAACACTATCGCTGACTCAGACATGTCTCAGTTACCTCCCTCACACAGTCTGAATGATCTTCTCCAACACGCAGAGACGAAACGTGCAGTAACGAATACGTGCACAATTTTGTTACCACATGAGTTCACGAAAGTCTCTGTTTGTGTTGCTGGTGCGAAAGAAGGAGTGGATGTACTAACCCTACCTGAATGGCTTGACTTATGAGTCAGCGTGGTGTACAGTCTTAGAGGACAGTTTATGCTACCTGTACTTGCTCAATGTCACAAATGCTCCACTAAAACTTAAAAGTGGTGTAAAGATTGGAGACTTCCTGGTATACCCAGCGGCCATAAAGGTGTGCCAGGATTCCTCAATTCCTACTATTCAGACTGATGATACGCCAATCGGTGTATGTACTATTAACTCTACGGGATCTGCGCCGATGCATTCACCCGATATGCTCTCACATCTCACTTGCACAGATTTCCCAGAACATACGCCTCAACTCCTCGACCTTCTGACCTCGTACAGAAACGTGGTTGCCTTACCCGGTGAACCGATGGGTAGAACAGACCTTGTCAAACATACGATTGAACTACTCCCAGGAACTCAGCCGATTTACATACCAGCGTATTGATTGCCTCACAGCCAGAGAAAGCAAACAGATCAAATGGTACAGAACATGTTAGACCAGGACATTATTGAACCCTCCGTCAGTCCATGGAATAGCCCACTTTTCTTAGTACCAAAGAAGGACGGCAACCTTAGACCAGTAGTCGACTATCGTAAGGTCAATTCTGTCACCGTTCCAGACCGTTTCCCGTTACCTGTCCTCACTGATTTGCTAGAATCCCTTGGTGACAATAACGTAGTCTTTTCAACTTTAGACCTCCTCAGCGGGTACTGGCAGGTCGAAATGGAAGGAGTCCTCTCGCCCAGTTACAGCCTTTAGCACCCCTTCTGGACATTTTCAGTTTAAGAGACTCCCTTTTGGTCTGAGAAATGCTCCTTCCGTGTTCATGCGACTTATCCATTCAGTCTTCAGCGGGATGATGGGACACTCTCTTTTTGCTTACCTAGATGATATCATTGTTGTGAGTAAATCCATCCCTGATCATTTTACCAAACTCCAGCAAGTCTTTGAACGCCTCCAGCTCACAGGCCTGAAAATCGATCTCAGTAAATGCGACTTCCTGCGAAAGAAAATCAAATTCCTAGGCCATGTCGTAGATGCACAAGGCATTCATACTAATGAGGATAAAACTAAGGCGATCATTAACTTCCCAGAACCTACCACTACCGACGCTGTACGAAGTTTCCTGGGCCTCAGTGGCTATTATCGTCGCTACATCCGGAACTATGCGCAGATCGCCGCTCCTCTGACCCACTTACTCAAGCAGAATGTGCCCTTTGTTTGGACTAACGACCAGTCACAGGCTTTCCAAAAGCTAAAGACAGCTCTTGTAAATGCCCCTATTCTAGCGTTCCCTGATTATACCACACCCTTCCTTCTCTGCACAGACGCCTCAGGCACTGGACTTGGTGCTGTTTTGATACAACTCGATGAAGCATCAAGGAAGCGCATAATAGCGTATGCTAGTCGCACCCTTACAACCGCTGAATGTAACTACAGTGTCACAGACCTCGAAGTGCTAGCGGTAATCTGGTCCTTGAAACATTTCAGAGATATAGTCTATGGTTATCCAGTGCATATCCAAACAGACCACCTTCCACTATGTGATTTGTTCAAGAATCGCAACCTAACAGGTAGACTAGCTAGATGGTCTATCATCATCCAGGACTTTAATCCCACTTTTCAATATGTACCAGGCAAGTTGAATGTAGTCGCAGACGCACTCTCACGTCACGTAGCAGCAGCTATAACATCAATGCAGCCCGAAGTAACTGAAAATACTACACTAACGTCAGAAGTTGTTCGAAACTTTCAACGCCAAGACCCCATGTGGTCCAAAGTCATTTATTTCCTAGAATCTGGCAATGCCTCGACCTTACCTACTCTGCCAGTATCACTAGATGAGTTCATGCTAGATGATGATCTCTTGTACAGGAAAACACTGCTAACGGGCAAGATATGCCCAATCGCAAAGTACGCCAACTTGTTGTCCCCACTGCCCTGGTACCAAAGGTTCTTCATATTGTTCATAATACTCCTCAAGCTTCCCATCCAGGTAAAGACCGATGCTTGCGCCAAGCACGTCTCAAATACTATTGGCCAACCATGCGTCGCGATATCAATGCCCACTGTGACTCTTGCCTCTCCTGCCAACGCCACAAAGGATCAACCGGCTTACCAGCACCTCTCTTACAATACCCAATCCCATCACGACCATGGGAAACTGTCTCAATCGATCTCTTAAAACTACCTCTCACAGAATCTGGCGCTGAGTACTTGTTCGTAGCGGACGACCACTTCTCCTGCTCCTGTGTCCTCGTTCCCCTCTCCGACAAGACCGCGAAGAGCGTTGCCCGTGCCTTTGTAGATCACGTAATTTGCCCATTCAGTACCCCTCATACCATTCTTAATGACAACGTACAGAATTCAACAATAGCCTTCTAGATGAGATCTGTCGCCACTTTCATATCAGTATGTGCAATGTCGTGCCTAACCATCCGGCTTCCAATGGCCTTGTAGAACGCCACAACCGAAAAATCTTAGAGTGCCTCAGACATCTAGGCTCCCATAGTTCCTCCTGGGATGACTGAATTCCCCAAGTGGCATCCTCCATCAATAGTTCCATCAATGCATCCATTGCTGAATCTCCCTTCTTCGTCCTCTTTGGCTTTGACAAGGACCTCCCATACTCTCTCTTATCCTCAAAACCGGAACCCATCTACAACATGGATGATTATGTTAAACTAAAATTGGCCAACTTCCAGACAATCCACCAGTATGTCCAATCCACTTTGGCTTCCTCTCAGGAGGACATGCTGCAGCGCCAACATAAGTCCGCCTCTCCTATCACTATCAATGTAGGCGATCTTGTCTTTGCTCATTCCCATACGCGTTCCTCCAAGTTGGATGACAAATTTACAGGGCCCCACCGAGTCCTCACTCAGCAAGGCAACAAATTTCACCTCCAGGACCTGTCCACTAGGGACACCAGATGGGTCCACGTCGATGACTTAAAGCGAGCACCCCGTGGCCTCGTGTTGGAAGAGTCACTTCCACAACCTCCTGCCCCCTCTTCCCCTCCTCCCATCCCTCAGTCTACTTTGTCTCCACCTATCCCTCAGTCTCCTTCCTCTCCATCTCCACCTGCTCATTCATCAATCAATCAATATTGGTCCAAACTGCGCTCTGCCCATCAACCTCTTCACGACCTCCCCCATTAACTCTACCCTGATTTTCTAGGTACGATGTTAGCGATCTCCCTGCTGGCAGTGCTGACCCTCCTGGGGTCTGGGTCAGTTCAGGACGATGGTGGAGTACGTCCCGGGGCCTTGGTATTTCCTCCTCTCCCATGATCATCTTTCCGTTGCCTTCCTTTCTTCCACAGGCCTCCAGCAATGTTCCTCCTTTACTCCGACCTCTCGTCTCTGTGCTGCCCACCTTTTCGCTATCTTCCCTAGCAGTGCTACACCCTGTGAGTCTGCTTTAGTTCGCAACCATTCCATCTCCTCGGCCTGTTCTTTTGTCCCAGCTCCTGACCTCCCGGTCCACCATGCTCACCTCAACCATGTCCAGTATTTCTTCTTTGCTGTTCCCATCTCTGTCACAATCATGTGTCCTGGTTCTTCCGTTCGCTCCGTCCCCGCTAGTGGTCTCTACAAAGCTCCTGACTATTGTACCATCAAATCAGAGTCCGTCATCACTTACGCCACTCGCTATCACCAAGCTGTTCGTAAACACTCCTGTGACATCTTTCAACCATTCGACATGCCTTCCACCCTACCTTCTGCCAACATTACCATCACCTCCCCTCACTTGCGCATGCTCACCTTCCTCAATGACAGTGATTTCATTATGGATCAATTTTCTCTGGCTTTCCACCGTTCGTGGGTTCATCCAACAGTTGTGTTTCCCCCTGTGGTTATCGCTTTCATAGGTTTTCTACTCATCATATGTGCAGTGCATTGTTGTGTCAGAAAAATGGCACGTCGACTCCAGGAAATCAGAGTCGCTACAGGCATAGTACGCCCTACACACGACGTAGAAACTCCCCGTACTTAGTGCCCTCGCATTCAGTGACTACCATTGCCATCTAACAATTAACCAAACTGTGACCAGCACTCTGCCTACTAGAAAATGATGGTATTTCTTTCATGCATTACTGAGTGACCGTGTATCCTACAGAAAATGCAAAAAAAAAAAAAAAATGAAGGAAGAACAACAGAACTCTCATATCTCCTCCTTGTTTATCATGTATCAAACTATTATTGTGTAATTCCCATTATGTTTATATATACCTTCGACCCTTCCTGGATTTGTACCTATTAATCCTTGTATATCTTATCTGTATATATCCTTCTAATTCCCTCCCCTCAACATGGCCATGTCTCCCCTACTGCCCCTGTATCCTACTTATCCCTTGTACAAACCTCCCCGGTCCTGCCTTACTACTATAATCAAACACCATTTCACTCCCGGTGTCAGGAGACACCGTCTCAGCTACCCGGGGGAGTAGTGTACCCCCTCCACAATATGTCTACCCCCGATGTATATATGTCCCCCCCCAATGCATACATGCCCCCACTAATCTTGCTAGGTCAGCAGCCTTTCCCACGCCTGAAGACGGTGTTATTGCATCAGTTCATATCAGACAGCCGACACGGGCAGACTATTTTACTGTGAGCTTGTAATAAACTCCTTATCTAGCTGTTTGTACACGGAGTTTCTATCACCAAAGTATTGCAAGTTACACGTAGAGAAGCACACTCTCACTCAAAAAATCAGATACACGCACACACTCACAAAAACATACACGCACTCACCCACAAAAGCAGACACACACACACACACACACAGAAAAGCATACTTGCCACACAACCATAGAAAAGCACACACGCACACATGCAGAAAAGTAGACACATACACACACACATATAGAAGAGCTTGAAGTCATGCACACATATATAGAAAACAGACACACACACACCCACATACACATGAAGAGCAGACACACACGCGCACACATGTACGAAAGGAGACACACACGGACACACATAAAAAAGCACACACACACACACACACACACACACACACACACACACACACACACACACACGCAAGCACGCGCGCGAGGGCGCGATTCCGAAACCCATTCTTGAGGCCCACACTCACATTATTCGAGTACTCCCACTCTGACTGACGCTGTTGTTGTAACCTGGCACCTTGTCAAACTGTACAGTATATACAGTATATAACAAAGGTAATACCCGGTAGTAAACGAAATCAATCACCTAAATACGTGGATCAAGTAGCTTCTCTGGAGTCCATTTTTATTGTCTTATCCTTTTCCCTTGCTCTCTTTTTCTTTTCCCTTCCCTTGTGCTAATTCTTCCTCAGCCCTCTTCTTCCTCCTCTCAGACGTTTCTTACTAACCCGTCCATTCCCTTCCCTTCCCTTTCCTTCTCTTAACTTCCCTTTCCTTCACTTCCCTTTGTTTCTCATCCCATAGGCTTTCTTTTCCTATTTCCTTCCCATTTATATTCTTTTGTTCACCTTGGGTCACAAAATACAGTTTTCATTCATTCATTGCCAGAAGCCATGTATCCCAAACGGGGTGGCCAAGGGCTTAGAGTTAATTGTTTTACAGGGAGGGGCACTAATCCTCCACCAACCCCACTTCACACGTAGGGTTTCTGTAAATATGGCAAATTCTGAGCGGCTGAAATTATTCATTTATTTCTTTACTGAGGGTCAGATCAGACAAGTTCAAACTTTAGAGTTTTATGAGCGCCACACCTATCCATAAATTTTGTCACATCCACAGTAGCGTGTCTGTGGTGTGTCTGGAGTGTTGCGTCTGGTGTACGTCTAGGGTATAGCGAAAATCAAGCGACACCTTTTGAGATGTATTGGGATGGTGGAAACGGTTGGGGTGGGTGCGGTTATTAGAGATGTCCTTTGTCTTTTTTCTTTCTCCTCCCATCTGTTATCTCTTCATCTCTTTGTTTCGTTTGTTCTCCCCCCCCCCTTCCCTTCTCTCTCTCTCTCTCTCTCTCTCTCTCTCTGCAGGGAAGACTTTTAAAATAATTGTATTTAGATCATATGTTTACTTAACACTTCCTTTCCTAAGACCTCCACAAAGACGAATGAAATCATCTACAGTCAGCAACTACAGATCAATAAATTTACGATAATAGATTCCAGGTAAGATTTTTTTTTAAAGAAGATGAACAGAGGAAAAAAAAAATGAATAAAAGAATTCCATA
>NC_137034.1:11912520-11927520 GCF_032717465.1 Coenobita brevimanus
TGTGCGGGGAAGGACTGACTGTAGCGGCCAAGCCCAGTGCTCCGGACAAGGTGCAGATTGCGTATCACTGGTGAAGCTCTGAGAGATGGCAAGGAGATCTGTGGGAGGCGGATGAGCAGCACAGCCTTCTCATCGACACAGAACGCCTTTGCCATCGCGATACACATTGCAACGATAGTATCAGTCTCCCTAGCACACCGAGGATCCCGAGGACGGCGCCTCCAGACTGTGGGGCGACGCCGTGCATGGGCCTAGCCGTGCACTGCCATGACCCCCGGCCCAGTGACGTCCCTGGCCTCAGAACCCTTCGGTGTCTGAAAGAGATGAAATACTACTGTCTCGCCCTCGCCTAAAGTGTGTTGGTGGCAGCGTGAGTTGGGAGCAACGATCCCAAGGCAGTGCACGGATACATCAGCACCAGTGTCCTGGTGCTGATGTATTCGTGCACCGGATGAATCCGTGCCCCGCCTTCATGTTGTACCACTTCACCGTCCCCATGATGCTCTGGGCTCGTGGCGACAGACATCTGCCATCGATAGCACCCCCTCAACGGGTCGAAGGCTGAGGCACGTGCAGGGGCCATCGCTTGGTAGGAGCTGAGGGAGGTCTTCCTACCACAGCTGCTGGACCGGAAAGAGAGATTCAATTGCACTTATTAATAAACTTCACACACACACACACACACACACACACACACACACACACACAGAATGTGTACATGTGTGTGTGTGAGAGAGAGAGAGAGAGAGAAAGAGAGAAGGGGAAGTAAGAATGAGTTTGGAGAAGGAGCAGAAGAAAGGCTGGCAAGTGGAGAGAGAGAGAGAGAGAGAGAGAGAGAGAGAGAGAGAGAGAGAGAGAGTGAAGGAGGAGCGTGAGTAGGGGTAAGTGGGTATTGGGCAGAGGATTTATAAGGTAAGTGGGTGAGTGAGAGTGGGTATTTTGTGATGCAAATCAGGTGGGAGAGAGAGACGCAGTGGGGTAAGCGAGATTCGGTGTAGAGGGAGGGGATGGGGAGGAGAGGAGAGGGGATGGGGAGGGGAAAGAGAGGAGGAGAGGGGATGGGGAGGGGAAGGAGAGGAGGAGAGGGGATGAGGATGAGAAAAAGAGTAATTAAGGAGAGGAAAGGGGGTGAGAGAAAGGGATGGGGGAGGGGAAAGATCAGCGGAGAGGATAAGGAGGGGAGAAAAGGAGAGGAGATGGGACGGGGAAGGGGAAAGAAAGTAGTAGAGGGGGAACAGCAAGGGGAAAGAGAGTAGGAGATGGGTGGGAGAGGGGAAAGAAAGTAGGAGGGAGGTTGGGTAGGGGAAACAGGGTAGGAGATGAATGGGGGAGGGGTAAGAGCAGAGGCGATGGCTGGGGGAGGAGAATGAGGGCAGGAGAAGGGTATGAGGAGGGGAATGAGAATAGGAAGGGTCGGGGATGTGAAGGAGAGTAGGGGAGGGGTAAGGAGGAAGGCGAGAGGTTGAGGAAGGTAAGGAGGATAGGAGAGGGAGATAGGGGAGGGGTGAGAGAGTAGGAACAGGATTGGGGAGGGGAAAGAGGTGATGGGTGTGGGAGGAGAAAGAGGAGAGGGTAGGAGAAGGGTGGGAAAGGGGAAATGAGGGAGGAAATGAGATGGGGTGGGGAAAGGAGGGAGGAGAGGGGAAAAGAGGATGGGAAAGGGGGATGAGGAGGAGAGAAAGGGGAGGGGAGGGATAGGGGTGGGGGGAACTTGGGTGGGTGTTTGATGGGGAAATGTAGTGAAGTAGACAGAAAAATAAGGTGTTGGACTAGTAACGATCGAGTGCACGAGGAACACTGAGAAAGTTTTCTCTCTCTCTCTCTCTCTCTCTCTCTCTCTCTCTCTCTCTCTCTTGCTAAGGCTGGGTCGCTCACTGGAATACAACACAC
Source organism: Coenobita brevimanus (assembly GCF_032717465.1). Classification (NCBI taxonomy): domain Eukaryota; kingdom Metazoa; phylum Arthropoda; class Malacostraca; order Decapoda; family Coenobitidae; genus Coenobita; species Coenobita brevimanus. Next base: position 11,914,411 of record NC_137034.1, read on the forward strand.
GCCCATTAAATTTACATCCTGGGTGAGCAAGAATCTAAAGTAGTTTTGAGTAAATAAAAGTTAGTTGTGTTTTTCGAGCCTGTGATATAATCCTTATAGAATGGTTAGGAGAAAAATCTGTGAGTTGATGGGAATTAATGAGGCAAGAGTCCATTTTATAGTGAACCTCGAGAACGGGAAATCTTATTTTTGCTCACTCCACACCATTTGATTATGATGATGATGATGATGATAATGATGATTGTTATCATTATTGCTTATTTTTATTCATTATTATTATCATTATTATTATTATTATTAATATTATTATTATTATTATTAATATTATAATTATTATTATTATTATTATTATTATTATTATTATTATTATTATGATGGTAATGATGATTGTTATTATTATTATTCATTATTATTCATTGATAGTAGTAGCAGTAGTAGTAGTATTCATTATTATTATTATTATTATTATTATGTTGGGAGGTTACGAAGTGGAAGGGTTGGATATAACCTTCACTGGCCTCTTCGCTGGTGCAGGATAGAGGGTCCTTCGTGTGATGGCACTGGTATCACCAGGTGGCATCACTGTCTGGTTATACAAACGGCCTTCAACTCCTTCCCTATCCCCCTAGTTTGGGGTGGTGTACTGCAGGGGGTGGGTAACTTCAGCCTGCAGTCTGCTGGAGTCACATTCAGATTTATTTGGGGTTAGAACCACTACCTCCCCCCCCCTTCACTGCAAGAGCTCTGAGCAAACCTGATGATAATCACCAGGAAGAAGCAAGAATGAGCAAACATTATAAGTAAAGGTTAGAAGAGTACAGGACATGAAAGACAGCAGAGGGAGGACGGGTGTATAGAAGTGATTCACAAATAGCAAATAAATAATAACAATATATCTATCTATCTATATACCTAGGCTGCTTCCCCCAAGGAAAGGGAGGTATATATAACAAGTAGAAATATATAACAAGTAGACAAATAAAACCCACAAAATAATAGACAAGAGCAATAGTAAACTGTCGATACCGTGAACAAAAAAATGCTGTTTAATTTGCGATTAAAATATAAACCAACTCAAGGGAATTAACATACGGAAAAAAAGCAGATGAAATAAAATTAAATTAAGAGAAGGGAAATATGAACCTAAAAATTTTACCAAAAATTTTTTTGGTACAATAATGAAGTACATTATTTTCCAGTGCATGAATAAGAACAATAGATGGAAGAAAAGAAGAAAAACAAGAAGCTGGAAAGAAATAGCTATAAATACAACAAATGATGAAGTATTTTTTTAATAAGAAGATTAGAAAAAAGGTGGCATATAAAGATATTAAGAAAAATGAACATTGGAAACAAGTACGCAATAAAAACAAAAATGAAGTGGTTTAGTGTAAGTAAATTTGAACAGATTTTGAGATTTGAAGCAAAGGATCAATTTTTAACGGAGTATGAGAGAGAGAGAGAGAGAGAGAGAGAGAGAGAGAGAGAGAGAGTGAGTGAGTGAGTGGGGTGGCTTGAATGTACAGGAATAATGCTACTCACACTGGCTAAGTCAACACGGCAAAGCTACGCGCCCCAAGAACTTTCACGTACAGTCGCCAAACTTTCCACCTGGGCCACCAAGCAGCGAGAGGTGGGTAACGGGTGTTGGCAACAGTGTATCCGTTTGTTCGTGTGTACATGCTCAACGAAAGTTCGGATCATCAAATCTCGTGTTCCGTAGTGAACCTCAGAGTTCATCCCAATATTCAGTCGACAAGTTTTAGCCGATAGAATTTCAAAGGAACTTCTTGAAAGTATTGGATAATGCAAGTATTGGAAACAATAAGCAAAAATAAATAAATAAATAAAAGACCGCATCTTCACATATAATACATATTAATAAACGTGTTCTTTTTCATTATTACATGATAATCCCATGGCTAAATATTGTCTACTGAATACTGGGGGGGAAAACCGTCGTTAGACCGGCCCTTACGGTAGAAAAATAGATACCGGTGTCTGTTCGTTTTGCATTTCGCCAGTCCTGGGTCGGTCACGATTAAACCTACTGAAATACCATTCTTGATCCGAGACATGATTAGATAAGTTAGGTCATCAATCGTTACAGGATTACTCATTGGGCGGATATTACTTTAAACTATATAGGAGAGATAGGAACTGTAGATGTCGGAGGTTGAAACTCGTTCGTTGAGGCAGAATACTGCCTCGAGTCAGCTAGTCATGACTGAGTCGACCGACGTGATGTATCCACCCCTGAGATTATTATATATAATAGTATATATTTATATCATAATATTTTATATATTACCTTATTTTAAATTTAATATAGTCATATTTATTTGGTCTTGGTCAGCCTGTGGCACATACCAATTTTCCGTGCGACCAGCTTCATGCAACTGGCTGAGCCGATGGGAGAGCCGCGTTACTTCTGAGACATTTTTCTCCCCACCCAACTTCGTACTCAGCCATCTATGGAATGAACTCTGATGGATGTTCACTACAGACGAAGAGGATTGATGATTCGAACTTTCGTCGAGCATGTACACACTAACAAACAGATACACTGTTACCAGCACCCGTTACCCACCTCTCGCGGCTAGGTGACCCAGGTGGAAAGTTTGGCGACTGTACTCTACCCTCATGATAGACAGGCGCGCGCGCACACACACACACACATACACACACACACACACACACACACACACACACACACACACACACAGATCCAGCCCTAGTCATAAAGGGGATCCAAGCTTTGTAAATTGATTCCAAACTTTACATAAGGGATCCAAGCTTTATACAAGGGATTCAAGCTTAATGAAAGGGATCCAGGCCTTATAATGGGGATCCAGGCTTATCAGAAAGGAAATCGTTGTAGTGAAGGGATTGGCTAGTCTCCCTTTGCTCTTTCCTTTTGGTAACATTTCGCTTTTAATCTTGCCACCTGAGACGACCTTTATCTAGTTTAAGGTGGACCTAGCTGTGTAAAAGGATTAAAGATTTCAGAAGGAGGAGGAGGAGGAGGAGGAGGAGGAAGAAGAAGAAACGTTCCCACATGAGGAAATTTTCTTTTAACTGAACAAGGTCAAAACCGGAGTGAATTTTTTGTATCTCCGTTCGGGAAAAGAAATAAAATCTTTTCTATGTGTGTACGTATAATTAATCCATCCGCTACGGTTATTGAAATCTGGAAATAAAGAGAGTACCGTCAAAACTTTCCATCCTTTTCAAATACGTAAATAGCAGTAAGAGTCTGTTGCATTTTTTTTTCTCGCCTGTAGATATCATGTACATGTCACCAGAACACTATATCTGAGAGATTATTTACCTGGATAAACCGTACGTACATACGGAAATTTTGTATTCTGCGAGCATGCAGCGTTGCGTGTGTGTTGGGTGGGGGTGGGAGAGTTGCACAGGTGTGTGTGTGTGTGTGTGTGTGTGTGTGTGTGTGTGTGTGTGTGTGTGTGTGTGTGTGTGTGTGTGTGTGTGTGTGTGTGTGTGTGTGTGTTTGAGAGAGAGAGAGAGAGAGATCCAATCCTCGTCATGAAGAGGATCCAAGCTTTGTAAACAGATTCCAAGCTTTATAAGCGGAATCCAAGCTTTATAAAGAGGATCCAAGCTATACAAGTATAAAGGGGATACAAGCTTTATAAAGGGGATCCAAGCCTTATAAAGAGGATCCAAGCTATACAAGTATAAAGGGGATACAAGCTTTATAAAGGGGATCCGGGCTTTATAAATGGGACATAAGCTTTATAAAGGGGATCCAGGCCTTATAAAGGGAATCCAAACTTTATAAAGGGGATCCAGGCCTTATAAAAGGGATCGGTACTTTATAAAGGGGATCCAGGCCTTATAAAAGGGTTCCAAGCTTATCAGAAAGGATATAGTTGTAGTGAAGGGATTGGATGGTATTCATTTGCACTTTCATATTGGTAACATTTCAATTTGCCGCCTCAGACGATTTTTATCTAACTTAAGGTGGACATAGCGGTGTAAAAGGGTCAAGGGTTTCAGAAAGAGGAGGTGGAGGAGGAGGAGGAGGAGGAAGAGGAAGAGGAGGAAGAAACGTTCCCACATAAGGAAATTATGTTTTAACTGAACAGTGTCAAGACCGGAATGAATTTTTTGTATCTTCGCTCGGGAAATAAGATCTTTTCTATGTGTGTACGTATAATTAATCCATCCGATACAGTTATTGAAAACTGGAATTAAAGAGAGTACCGATAAAACTTTTCATCCTTTGGCAATATGTAAATAGCAGTGAAAGTCCGACGCATTTCTGTCGACTCATGTAATTGTCATCAGAACGCTGTATATTAGGGAGATTATGTACCTCAATGAAACGTAGGTACATACGGAAAATTCGTGAATTGTGAGCATGCAGTGTTGTGTGTGTGATGGGGTGTGGATGGCAGAGTTGCACAAGGGAATGTGTGTGTGTGTGTGAGAGAGAGAGAGAGAGAGAGAGAGAGAGAGAGAGAGAGAGAGATCTATTACATGAGATAGAAGGAACTTCAGAATATGTCAACTTTATGTATGTTTACATAGTAAATATTTGCAAACAATACTGTACTTTTCAGCCCACGTCTGTAAAGCAATTCAGTGCATGAATGGTCTTGCATGAAAGTATGACTGCATGGATGGAGAGCGTATCGGTCAGGTCAGGGTGTGTGTGTGCAATTGCAAATACACGGCACGTTATCTTCACCTTGAAGTGTGTATGAGAGAGAGAGAGAGAGAGAGAGAGAGAGAGAGAGAGAGGAGGGCGTATGTTAGAGGGAAGAGACATTTGTGAGGAAAGGAGCAAAACATGTGTGTGTGTGTGTGTGTGTGTGTGTGTGTGTGTGTGTGTGTAAAAGAGAGAGAGAGAGAGAGAGAGAGAGAGAGAGAGAGAGAGAGAAAGTCGTGTCAGTTGCTTTATTTTCACTTTCTGTAATTTTCTTTACCAAACTACACTCGTACACGAGGGAGGGTGATTTGCACTGGCAACAGGAATTTGATGATGAATTGTACTTCCTTGGGAAGGGGGGATAGAATACTTCCACGGTATTCCCTGCTTGTCGTAAGAGGCGACTAAAAGGGACACTTTTATCTACATTCTTTTTGCTGTCTCTCTTCCTCTTGTACTTTGTTTGTCCAAACCCTCTGCATTTTACTTTCATTTGGTTAATTTCCTCTCTCCACTGTCTGGTTCCTGCGAGCCACTGGCATTGGCTCCAGGGTAAAATATTTTTCTGCCTGAGAAACCTTGATGAACTTTGGTTACGAAGCAATGACCCTCAGTTCCGTGCAGCCCTTAAGTGGGCAGGGGGTGCTAAGAATCCCACGGTGTAGAAATAAATTAATACATCCAAAAAGAACCTTAACCCCTTAAGTCCTAATCGCATCAATTGATGTTATTTGAGTTTTATGCCAAAATGCCTAATCCCATCAATTGAACGCGGCCTGTAAAAAACTGCGGAGCGCTTGCTCCACCCGATTATGACGTACATGGCTTCAGGCCAATAAGAACTCGCCCCTGATGTGGCGTGAGGGGGGAACGGACCAACCTGGGCGGTCGGGTGGCACCCCCCTCTTGGTGGCCTCCATGCCACCCTCTACTCCGCTCCCTCACGCCCTCCTTATCCCCCATCACTCTCCCACCCCTCCACGCAACTGCAGCTCTCCTCCCACAACAACCTGCGTCCCTTCCCACCCTCTCTTGCCCCTCCTCCCTCCCTGCTAGCCTCGCCCCCCCCCCCACCGAATCTCACCCCATCTCTCCCTCCTTGTCCCTCACTACCCTTCCAACCCCCAACTGGCCCCCGAGTGTCAGGCCTGATGTATACGTACATATTTCATATTATTTCTAATTCTTCCCAAATTTCTACACCTCACTCTGTTCATTTCTCACTTCGTACCTGCCAGTTTCTGTACGTACGTAGCTGGAGAATGCTGTATGTTGTACTACATACGACGCATCTTTTTATTTTTTTTTCATTCTCCCTAGCTGCCCAGATTAGTTCCTCTGAGTAGTGTCCATCTGTGTTAGTTTTCGAGAGACTATGAGGCCTTGTAGGGCTACTCTCCTCACCTGTTTCATCTCCCCACACATACAAACACACATGTTTTCATGGCTGGTGTGATAAATTCCAATGAAATGGAGAGTTTCCACAAAAGAATTTGGTTGTTGCCGAAAGTGTAGTGATAAGTGTGATGAAGTGTAATGATAATATGATAACTGTAATGGTGTGATAAATGTGTAACGAGAAGTTGGAACAGTAAAAACAGAAATCGTAAACAAAGTATTATTTTTTTTTCTTTTCTTATGCATGCATTTTTAGCATTATTCAACTCTATTTTCATGTCCTTGATGGTTATAAATATTTATATGTGTCTGTGTTAGTATTGGAATGACTATGAGGTCTTCTAGGGCTACTTCCCACACCTGTTTTATCTCCCCACCCCTACATACACACCTGTTTTTATGGCTGGTATGACAAATCCCATTGAAATGGAGAGTTTCCACAAGAGAATTTGGCTGTTGCCAAAATTTTCTCCCAAGTACCATCAAGGCCTTGTAGGCCTACTCCCCACACTAGTTATCTCCCCACACCCACATACACACATGTTTTTATGGTAGACGTTACAGAACACAATGAACTGCTTTCTTTTCATGCGAAAAGCTGGTTATTTCCAACCCCCGTACCTATAGGCCTACTCTCCACAGCCTACTTTATCTCCCCACAGTCTAGTAATCTCCCCACACCTACATACACCTGTTTTCATGGATGGTGTGACAAAACATTTTGAAATGACCTGTTTCAATAAGAAAAAAAGGTAGTTATCATAATTTCCATGTTTTCGATTGTTTTCGAGGGGTAACTATCATAAAACTTTTTTTGAGCTTTGACGCGCGATTGTGTGGTAACCATTAGGCCTATGGGGTACGGATTGCGTTGTCAGGTGTGTAAATTCTTCCTCTTTAGCCAGAACACAGTCAATTTGCCCTTGGTGAGAGCCGCCAAAACACCCCCGAATTGCGGTTGTGGGAGGTACGCTGCCTGAAACAATTGCGGTCTTAAGGGCAGAGGAAATTGAAATGTTCGAACTCTCAATCAGGCTGGTAAAATGGAAGAACTTGTTTCAGTGTTTAAGGAATACAATATAGATATTTGTGCTCTTACAGAAACGAGGTTGCTTGGAGTTGATAAAATGAATTTGGAAGATGGTATTACTTTGTTGGTTTCTGGTAGGAGTGATGGAAATCATTACCAAGGAGTAGGCTTACTGCTGAGTGGAGGTGATTGTAAGGCAGTATGTGAGTTTGAACCAATTAATGAGCGCTTGCTTTATGCTCGTTTAAAATCTGACCATGATAATATCAGTATGATTTTAGGGTACGCTCGGACAAAAGAGGCTGCTGATAAAATGAAGGATGACTTTTATGAGAAGCTGCAGGATGTAGTGAACAGAGTGGCAAGACATGTGTTAGTTTGCATTGGTGATTTTAATGCGATTGTTGGCAGTAGTAGGGATGGCTTTGAAGATTGTATGGGTAAGGAGGGTGTTGGTATAAGAAACGCGAATGGGGTGCGATTTGGAAGTTTTTGTTTGGCAAATGACCTTATAATTGGTGGAACTATCTTTGAGCATAGAAAAATACATAAGACTACTTGGATTTCACCATGTGGTAAACATTGTAACCAGACTGACCACACTTCAATTAGCAGAAGGTATAGGAGTTATTTGCAAGATGTTTGTGTAGGGAGGGGGGCAGATATAGGTAGTGATCAAAAACTTGTCGTGTCAAAGATTGAAATAAAAATTAAAGTGAAACGTTATGGGTAGTTGGACAGGAGGTAATGAATATGATTTTGATGTGCTGAGAAGTGATGAGAACACGAAGGAAAAGTTTCGGTGGGAATGTAGGAACATGTTTCTAGTCCTGCAGACTTTGATGGAATCTGAAGACAAATGATATTAATCAAATGTGGAGAGAGGTTAAAGAAGTTTTGCATGAGAGTGCTAAGGTTACTCTTAAGAAAAAGGGAAAAGCGAGAAGGATAAGGTGGCTATCACATGAAACATGGAATGCAATTCAGAAAAGGAAAGAGGCGAAGTTAAGAAGTGAAGAACAACATGTTAATGGCCAGGTAGTTGAAGTACTTAGAGCAAAGTACTGGAGTTTACATTCTGAAGAAAAAAGACTCGTTAGACGTTATAAGAGGAGGCTATATGATGAAAAGGCAACAGAGACGAAATTAAATTAAGTAAAAATGACGGTCAGAGCACAAGAGCTGCCTATCAGGCCATACAGGAGTTAACTGGGACTGAAAAGAGAAGTAAGGAAATACCTGTAAGAGACAGAAATGGTAACATGATGACTAAAGATTCGGATATAAAAGGAAGGTAGAAAGAGCATTCTGAATCTGTTCTAAATAGTCCAATGACGTTTTACCAGCCGGGAGAGATTCGCAGATAGAAACAGGGGATATAACCTTGGAAGAGGTAGCAAAATCTATAAAGGAGTTAAAGAATTTAAAGGCCCCAGGAGAGGATGGAATATTTCCTGAATTGCTGAAGGTGGAAAATGATGAGTTGATGAATGGGCTTTTGAAACTTTTTAATGTGGCTTGGGATAATGTAGGAATTCCAGAAGAGTGGAAAAATGGAGCACTTATCAAAATACCAAAAATGGGAGATTTAACCCCTAAATTGCGGGTTTGTTTTTGCTTGACTTGCGTGTCTCGCTGGCATATTCGTGCTCCGACAGACTCTCTAAAAATATTTGCCAAAAATCAGTTATTAGTCCTAGAATATTAAAATTACATATGCTTATGGCACATACCTTCAGCTTTCTCCTGGGATGTTTGTTGAGCCTTCGTCGAGTACCGTAAGACATGTGGAGACCTCTGAAGTTGGGGAATGAAGCCTCCACTTTACACTTCCTGACAACCCGTAATATGATTACCACAGCCTGATATTATCACTAGAAACACTATTCTATGATTCTCAAATAGTTTGGAATCCATACTAAAAAATAAAAACACTGAAAGCAATGAAAATTACGAGCGCATATGACCTTCCCACTTGCGCTCGTTCGCCGCTGGTGTTCTGTCATTTATTATTCATAAAAACACTCACACTTTATATTTCTATTACTATATAACACTTATATATATCTGAACTCTTTATCCATAAGTTTCCTTCAGGAATAGTAGTTTATTGTCACTGTAGGGATTCAATTTCTCTTTCAGTAAAATACGTAGCATTCACTTTCTCGTCCTGTATACTAGTGTTGAGAGTGAATCTGTCACTTTCACTTCCACTTTCATAACTCATAGTATTCATACATGCTAGAGTGAAACTTTCACTTTCATTACTCTTAGTATATATACTCGTATTCTTATATTACTACTCATTTACATTTCTATTTACATTCTCTATTTTATTTACATTATTTACATTTCTATTTTATTTACACTGTGTTATGCACTGTCACTTGCAGTAACTTATAAGACTATTTTCCACTGTTCACTTATATTTACATTCATTTCTTTCACTTGCTGTTGACACATTATTTACATTTCCACTTGCACTGTTTTACTCACCAGAGAGATTGTAGTCACTCTCCATCATTTTCATTGATAAATTAGCCAGTTCACGATCCACAACAGTCACTTAGCCTTTTACCCCTTTCCACACGAGGTTTAGTAGGGGGTAGAGGTCACAGGGCCCTTTGCATGTGGCTAAAAAGCGGCGGAATTGGACAGGCGTGAATCCGACGTGGTTTCACCTTGAAAGTCGACAGTAAACTGAATACAGTGTGGTGGCCTAGGGGAAGTGCAATGCTGCCAATGTCAGCGTGGTGACAGCTGCTAATATATATGCTATGAAATGACTGGCAGGAAATCTAGACAATACATAATAAATTAGGTAGTTCCAGGTGAATATAAATATCACTTTGACTTCTCCCTTCCTTTCTTATATATATTTTTATTACGAGAATATATTATACAGCATATTTCAAGGGGAAATAAACAGCAAAAATTAGTGAACGAGTGCATGTGAGGTGTTGTCAAGTGATAATTAACCAATTCCAGGTGTATGGCACTATCACTTACCTTATTTCTTGTTTGTATATATTATTTGGTATAAGAATAGGGCATAGGGCTTATTTCAATGGATGAAATCTGTGGAAAATTCCAGGGAAGATTTACTTAGTGTAGCACAGCCAGCCAGGTGAGAGGAGAGGGTAATGGAGGGGAGGTAGGGAGGAGAGTCAAGAACGGGGAGAAATGACTAAATTGTCAACAATGGATGGGAGTACAGATGAGATTAGGAGTGCTGACCAGTGTTGGACATTGGCAGTACTGATAGATGATACAAGCCACCACTTGAAAGCCCGGGCGAATTCAAAATAACACAGAATCACAAAAGTGATGACCCGCGGTATGAACCCTTGCTCCCAAGCGTCACGAAAGTGATGCCCCGCGGTTAAGGGGTTAAGTGTGTGTGGCAATTGGGGGAAGGGGATAACTTTTACACCTGTATTTCAAAAGTCTTTTCCAAATCTCGTTGAACAGAATAGAGCCAGTAACTGATAAAATTTAAAGAGAAAAACAAACAGGATTTAGAAATGGTCGAGGTTGTTATGATCAGATTTTTATTTTTAAGGCATCTAATGCAACAAGCTAATGAGATGATAATGTCACTTAATTTGTGTTTTGAGGATTTTGAAAAGGCATTTGATAGTGTTTCACTTGGAGCTATGTTGACTATGGTATACCAGAAAAGTTTGTAAATATTATTAGAAGCCTGCATGAAGGTAGTTTTTGTAAGGTAATGGTGGGTGGCTCTTTGAGTGATCCATTTGAAGTTAGGTCTGGAGTGATTCAAGAAGTTCTTTCGCCATTGCTGTTTGTTTTGGTTATGGATTATGTTATGAGAAAGGTTGTAAGGAGAACAGGTGCAGGAAATAACTGGAAAGAAAATAAGAAGCTGATGGATTTGAACTATGCTGATGATATTGTAATGATCTGCGGAAGTATTTACGAGATGGAGAGGATACTTGATTGTCTGGTGGAGGAAGGAGGAAAAATGGGATTGGTAATAAATTGTGGAAACACTGAAATTATTAATATGAACGTGGCGAACCCAATCGATTGTGTAATTGGGAATAATGGGTTGAAGAATGTAGAAAATTTTAAATATCTGGAACGATTGTATCATTTAATGGATCATTAAACAATGAAATTGAGGAGAGGATTAGACAGGCTTGGCGAGCTGTTGGAATGTTGAAATTTGTTTGGAATAATAGAGTGCTTTTGGTACATACTAAAGTAAAAATTTACAAGTCCATGGTTAGACCAATTTTAATTTATGGGCATGAGTCATGGTACGGTACAATTGCAATAGATAAGAAAGTATTAGGATTTGAGAATAAAATACTGGAAAGGATTCTTGGGGTAAAGTGGCAAGACAGAGTTACAAATGAAAAAGTAAGGGATATTACGAGAGTGGAACCAGTTGATGAATATGTGAGACTGTCTCGCTGGAAGTGCCTGGGGCACATATACAGAAAAGAAGGCAGTTTAATACAGGATGTGCAAGAGTGCACTGCTAGAGGAAGAAGAGGTAGAGGTTGGCCAAGGGAAACCTGGTTGGGGACAATGAAAAGAGAAGCAAGAGAGGAGTGTTGGTGGAACCTGAAGGAGATGGCAAGAGACAAATATTGGTGGAGAGGGTTCCTCGAGGCCCTATGCATCCCGTGGGGTGCCACAGGAAATGATTGATTGATTGACTATTTATTTAACTTATATATTGTTATCATTATCATCATCATCAAAAAGTAGGAGTAATAAGCAGGACGTTTTGCAGTGGCCAGATGACACGGTAATTATGCCGTTTGTCAGGCTGAGATTTTTTTTTCCCACGGTGTAAGGCTTTGGCTATTTTCGTCATGTAAGAGAGCTCCCTAACACGTCTTCCTTACCGATTTATTATTGGCTACGGCTGGCTAGTATTATTTTGTTCGTGATTTATGCAAAGTTTGGTGATATTAGAATGACTTAAGTAACACCGAAGTGGACGGCAAATGTAGAAAGCAAAATAATCGCATAGAAAGAGGTGTTAGGGAGCTTACTTAACTGCCAAGAATACGGTTAGTAAATATTTGAGTTAAGCTCGAAAATCAGGGGGAAAAAAAATAGCATGGACGTGTATGAAGGAGGGAGGCGTGGAGTGGCGAGAGGACATACTTATCACGCCATTTATAATGTTGTTAATGGTCGGATATTCACAGCATTCAGCTTTATTATACGGTAGATTTTATACACGAATGACACCGATAATCATGAAGAAGTGCAAGCCTCAGGCGTACATGACGGAGTGTGTTTTGGAATGGTAGTAGGAAATGATTGTGTCACTGATATGGCCGTTCATAGTTCAGATTTACGGCTAAGTTATTTTAGTCTTAGTGTGCGAAGAACTGAGAGAATCAGATTAAAAAAAAAAAAAAAAGAACATGAGGGATGGCGACTTGGAATGTCTGAATGAATGGTGATTGTGCTGGCTTTACCCTAACATGTTTCAGGTTTTCATTTTCCAGCTTTACAATTCCACGATACTTCTTCGTGACTAGCACCATATTCCAGTGTTAATCTGTTGCTACAGCCCAGCATTCAAGGTGGAGAGATGACAATGTTACGCAGTGTTCAAACAAAAAGAGTACAGGTGTAAGATCATCAGTTGTTTAACTTTCACGGTGTCTAGGTTTTAAATATATACTTGGTAAGACCAAGGGGAGACCGAGGATGAGATGGAGGGATGTAGTGCAGAGTGGAGACTGAGAGACTGACTAGGAGAGTGTGTGAGGGAGGTGGAGGGAAGGAGGGGAAAGGGGAGACAATGGATGAGATGGAGGGATGGAGCGAAGAGATACGAGTGTATGAGAGTGTGAGAGGGAGTTCGAGGGTGGGCAATCAAATGGCGAAGGACAAGGCGACATGGAAGAGATTTGTTTGTAGCCACGTTAGATAGAATTACAGTCTCTGCAATAGATAGATTGGCAGATAGATAGATACTGTATGAGAAAGACGGAGAACAAGATGGCAGGGG
>NC_137034.1:11932520-11935020 GCF_032717465.1 Coenobita brevimanus
CTCTCTTTTAGTGTTTGAGTAATGCTGCTGACAGACAAACACACTAACAAACCATCAAACAAGCAGGGATGAAAACATACTTTCCTGATAGGAGAGAGAAACAGTTATTGTAATGGGCAAGATTATTGATCAGGACAAGAGGTCTGTTTCAAGGTCAGTAACAAAATGATCTGGAGGTAATGAGAGTAAATGAAAATAATGACGCCGTGGGAAAGAGAGAGAGAGAGAGAGAGAGAGAGAGAGAGAGAGAGAGAGAGAGAGGGGAAGGGAGGGAGGATAAGACAGAATGGAAGGAGGGAGAAGAGGAAGGGGGAGAGTGGGTATGAAGAAGGAAGAGAGGAGAGGAGAAAGGGAGAGAGAAGGAAGGAGGGAGAGAGAGAGGAAAGGAAGTTGACAGATGGAAGAATGGAGAGAAGAAGAAGAAGGAAAAGAAGAAGAAGAAGATGATGATGAAGAAGAAGAAAAAGAAGAAGAAGAAGAAGAAAAAAAAAAAAGAAGAAGAAGAAGAAGAAAAAGAAGAAGAAGAAGAAGAAGAAGAGAGAGAGAGAGAGAGAGAGAGAGAGAGAGAGAGAGGAGTGGGTGAGAAGGAAGGAGGGAGAGAAAAAAATAGAGGGAGAGAAAAGATGGTCGATGAAGAATGAAAGAAAAGGTCGGGCAGACTATAAGAGAGAGTGGGAGATTGGAGAAGGTCGGGGAAGGAGGAGGAGCAAGAGGAAGGAAGAGGAGGTGGAGGAGGAAGGAGAAGAAGAGAGATATAGAATGAGGAAGGAGGTGAGGGAAGAAGAAGAGGAAAAGGGGAGAAGAAAGGGAATGGAGAAGAAATAAGGAACAGAAAATGAGGAAGACGAGGGAAAAATGGAAGAATGGAAAAACAGGAATAATGAGGAGGAGGAAGGAATAGGAAAAGCAAGGAAGAGGTAGAAGGAGGAGGGAAGGGGAGTAAGAAAGAGGAAAGAATATAGATGGGGAAAAAGAGAAATAAAGATAAAGCAATAGGATGAAAGAGGAGGAAACAAAAGAAAGAGGAAAGGAAGAAAGAGAATAGGAAGAAATGAAAATCAGAGGATGTGGGAGGTTGGTAATGTCGTGGGGGTGAAGGAAAAAATAAAGAAGTAAAAGGAGGACGAAGAAAGAAGAAGAAATATTAATAAGGTGAAGGAGGGAGAGCAAAAGATGGTGATGATGAGATGAAGAGAATCACTAAAGATCTGTCAAGAATGAGAACGAGAGAAGGAAGCGAAGGACGCGTGGGGTCTGAATGGCCTTCCTAATTGCCAGGAACGAGAGAGAGAGAGAGAGAGAGAGAGGAATGGCACAAGACACACAGACCGTCGCATGTAATTACCAAGCACTCAGGATTTACGCAAGGTAATCTCAATAAACTGACCTGCCTTAACAAGATTATAGCCAACCCAACGACAAGATTATAGCCAACCCTTACCTGTACCTTTCATTAGCCTTCTCCCTCCTCTTCTTTGTCTCTCTCTGGCCTTTTCATTCCCCTCTCCTTTCCTCCATCATCTCCTTCTCCTTCCTTCTTCCCTCCATCTCCTGTACCCCTCCATCTCCTGTACTCTATCTATACTTTACCTTATGCCTCTCCCTCCATTTCTTCCTCCCTCTTTCCTTTTCGTTCTCCTTTTCTCCTTCTTCCTCTGCCTTCCTCGTTCTCTTTATATCATTTTTTTTTGCCTCTCTTTCCCTCTTTCCTGTTCCTTTTCCTTCTCCTCTCCTCTCTCCTTGTTTTCTCTTTCTTCCCCTTTCCTCTCTACTTCTGTTCTCTTTCTTCCCCTTTCCTCATCTCTTTCCCTCCTCCCTTTCTCTTTTCTTTCTTTCCCTATCCTTCTCCTTTCCTCTCTCCTTCTTCCGTTATAGTTCTTCTTCTTTCTTCATCCCCTTCTCTCACATTTCTTTCTTTCCTCATCATTCTCTCTCCACTTTTGTTTCCTTCTTTCCTCACCATCCTCCCTCCACTTTTTTTTTCCTTCTTTCCTCACCATTCTCTCTCCACTTCTTTTTCCTTTTATCCTCATCATCCTTCCTCCACTTCTTTTTCCTTCCTTCCTTTTCCTTCTCCCTTTCCATTTTTTCGTCACTCTCTTTTCATGTCCTCGTTCTGTTTTCATTCCTCTGCTTTCTCCCATTCTCTCCCTTTTCATTTCCTCACTCTCATTCACCACCCCCATTTTCCCTCTTGTCTGCTTCCATCTTTCCTCCTTGCCAACCTTCTTCCATCCTCTTCTTCTCCTATACTGTTCTTTCCTCCATCATCTTTTTTCCCTTCCTCTCTCCTTGTGTTTTTAGTTTATTTTCTTTACCTACATCCTGACTCATCTACATCTGCCCCTTCCCTCCCTCTCCTTTCCCCCCATCCTTCTCTATCCCCTCCTTTCCTCTCCTCTTTCTCTCCTCCTCTCTCTTTCCTCTCTTCCCCTTCTCCTTCTCTCTTCCTCCTTTCCTCATCCTCTGTTCCTCTCCTCATCCTCTGTTCCTCTCCTCA
>NC_137034.1:11940020-11977458 GCF_032717465.1 Coenobita brevimanus
CTGCTCAAGGTCATTAAGGATAGAAAAGATGTAGGCTTGTTGACCAGGTGGATCCATGAAAGGAGAGAAGAACCAAAGGTGCTGGTGAACATTGAAATTTCCTAGAATGGAGATTTCAGAGAAAGGAGAAATGGATAGAATGTATTCCATTGTAGAAGTAAGATAGTCAAAGAATTTTTGATAGTCAGTAGAATTAGGGGATAAGTAAACAGCACAGATATATTTAGTCAGAGAATGACAGGAAAGCCGAAACCAGAGTGTGGAGAATTCAGAAGAATCAAGTTCAGGAACACGAGAGCAAGATAAGTCGTTGCGTATATATACACAACAGCCACCTTTGGCTTTGAAATTAGTATAGAGAAAATAGAAGGATACAGAAAAGGGTTTGTTATCAGTTGCGTCAGACAGCTGAGTCTCCGTTAGAAAAAGAAGGTGAGGTTTAGAGGAGGAGAGGTGGTGCTCAACAGAGCGAAAGTTAGAGGAAAGGCCGCGAATATTGCAGAAATGAAGAAGAAGAGAGTCAGACAGTGGTTCCAGGCACCTCGAGTCGTCACCGGGAGAGGGGCGGATGGTGAGGGCATTTATGGTCCCCCCCCCTGGGGACTGCAAGGCTCGGTGAAGAGACGCCATTTTTTTTTTTTTTTTTTTTTTTTTGAATAGGAAGTGTAGTGTGTACTGTGCATGTAGTTTGGTGTAGAGAGTTAGAGAAATTTTATACTGGAGAACATGCTGGCCTACTCTCTGTGTAACTGAGACACTGAAAAAGTTCAGCAAAGGGGGATGGTCAGGAACTAGTCCTGAGGGCTGATGAAATGGGACCTCCAGCACTCCCTGTCATCAGCTTTCCATCCACCTCGGGAGTACTGCCCTGCTCGACTGGTGCTACGCACACACACACACACACACACACACACACACACACAAATTATATATAGATATATATATATATATATATATATATATATATATATATATATATATATTGTTACATAGCCTATGATTTCATCATCCTTTGTATAATTTTAACGCACAGTATGCTGCATGTTTGATCACGAGCGTGTTCTGCCTCAGTTCCCCCCTTCTACCGTTATAGTAGAGTAAGTTGTTCTTTCTGTTGTTCAGAGCGGGATTGTCAACTCTTTGTCCCCATGGCTTCATTTGCCCGTCCTTCTTACAAGTTGTATCAAGCTCTGCCGGCCCCTATATAATGAGCTCAGTCTCTGCATTATTGCCACTTAGATCTGCTCCTCATTTTGTTCACATCTCTGTCCTCCCCTGTAGTTATTATTGAGTGCTCAGGAAGTCTCCAACCATCTAGCAGCTGTGTAATTTGAGTATAAGTGTTGTTGCATTTTGTTCTTGTACTGTATAGCATAAGTTTGATTTGTGGGCCTAGTGAGGTTTCTGTAATTCATGTACGGTTCTTATTGTCAGCCATCATTAATAATAGTTTGTATCTGTAATAATTTACCTTGCATTAACTGAACATTACCCAGTGTATTTTCCTTTTATTAGGTCTGACTTAGATAAATTTACTCTTGCTAATTTCGTGTTAATAAAGGCTATTGCGGTTAACCATATATTTAACCTTTTTTTTGCCATTACATTATCCTTATGAGTCCTGAATGTTTTGTTGTTAGTTTGAGCATTAAACTTTAACTTGTAATTTTACCTAACTCTTTTGTTTTGAACCTGGAACTTTACGGGACAGTAGTGATTTTTAGTATTCTCACTTAAAGTGTACATTATCTTTCTCTGTTCCGTAACATAAATTTGGCGACCTCTTATCAGGATATTCAGGATATTATCATAAGGATATTGCTTGATATTTTGTGACTATGATTTATTCATGATGTCTACTATCACTACACTTGATGAAGCCAAAGATTTTTTGTCAAATGTGCAAACAGTGTGTGATGTAGAAAACAGAACAAAGAATGAACTTAAGCTTGTTGCTCAACAATTGGGAATTGCTGTTCGCTCTCATCATTCTAAAGATCAAATTGTTGACATGATTAATGAAAGCTTGTTTAATGTAACTCCTCCAAATGAGCGAACGCAGATTGAATTTGCTAAGTTACAGCTAGCCCTGCAGGAGGCTCAGGCTAAGGCGGTGGAGTCTCGTGTTAAGGAGGCTGAATTTCAAGCAAATGCTAAGGAGGCTGAATCTCAGGCTCGGATTCAGGAGGCACAGATAAAGGCTCAGGCACAAATTGAACTTGCTAGAATTCAGGCAGATCATGAGTATCGCATGAAACAAGGTGGAACTGGATCATCTAGCTCTGATGATTTTGATGTGGCTAAAAATGTTAAACTTGTCCCTCCTTTTAATGAATCTGATTTAACAAAGTATTTTCAGTTGTTTGAGAGGGTAGCTACAGGTTTTAATTGGCCTAAAAAGTATTGGCCAGTACTCCTTCAAACTGTTCTCACCGGTAAAGCTCAAGTAACTTATGCATCTTTGCCTCAGGATCAATCTGATAATTATGATGTAGTTAAGAGCTTGATTCTTAAGGCCTATGAGCTTGTTCCTGAAGCTTATAGAGTAAAATTTAGGACAACTTACAAGCAAGATAAGCAATCCCATGTTGAGTAGGCAAAAATCAAAGAAGATCTGTTAGAGCAGTGGTTAAATTCTAAGAATGTGGATTCTGATTTTGACAAATTTAAGCAGATGATTTTGCTGGAGGACTTCAAGAGGTGTATTTATAAAGATGTAAGCCTATATCTTGATGAGAAAAGAATAGATAATTTGTCTGATGCTGCAGTTTTAGCTGATGAATATGTTCTCACTCACAAGAGATATTCTAGAGGAAAAGGGAAGGCTGAGAGTAAGTACGTTGCCTCTACTCAGAGTACAGGTAACAGGAAAGAGAATAAAGATGATGTTTCTCAGGAAGTAAATACCAGCTCCACCTCTAGATTTCAGAAAAGTAAATGTACTTATTGTAGTAAGCTTGGTCATACTACGGAGAAATGTTTCAGGAGACAGCGTGATGTGAACAAAAAGGAGTCTTTAAATATTCAGTCAATTGGTCTAGTGTCCACCCTTGAGAGTTCCCAGAATTCTTTACTGAGTTAACTGAACCTGCTTTGAGGGGTAAATTAAATTCTCATGACGGAGCTCCTCTTTTGAGCAGTGACGTGGGTGACACTCTCAAGAGTTCATGTGCTAATTTCCTGTCTGATGGTTTTGTCAGTCCTCTGGACAGTAATGACAGGAAATCAGTTAAAATATATCGTGATACAGGTGCTTGCCAATCCCTTATGCTGACCAGTGTTCTAGGCTCTAATGTTAATTCCTCTGATGAAACTGTAATCTTACAAGGCGTAGGGAATAATTACTTCTCTGTCCCTCTGTGCAGAGTGAATTTAGAGTCTGGTTTTGTTAATGGTTCCGTTATGGTTGGGTTGGTTGAGACACTCCCAATGTCAGATGTAACTTTCTTACTTGGAAATGATATTGGTGGAAGTCAAGTGTGTCCAGCTCCTCAGTTGTCTAGTGAGCCAGTGGCTGCGGCTCAGGATTGTGATATCCCTGATGTGTTCCCTGCATTTGCTGTCACTAGGGCTAAGTCTAAAGTTACTGGTGATTTAGAGGATAATGATGATGATGATGTTATCCTAGCTGACACTTTTCTTGCTAATTTGGACCACTCACCAGATGAGGCAGTACCCCGTAGTGTTGATAATTCGTCTCGTCAAGAGTTGGTTGAGTTGCAGGTTGCTGACCCTGAGTTGAAAGGTCTAGCTAACTCTGCTTACAGTGAAGAAGAGTCAGCCGTGCTTCTACTTGTTATTATGTAAAGTCAGGAGTACTTATGAGGAAGTGGAGACCCCCAACAGCATCAGCCGACTGTGAATGGGAGGTTGTACATCAAGTTGTCATCCCTCGTGTTTGTAGGCAGGATATCATTAGAGTGGGTCATAATTCCAGTTTGGCAGGACACCTTGGAGTGAGGAAGACTGTGGCACGCATTTTGAAACACTTCTACTGGCCAGGTATCTTCAGGGATGTTTCCTGGTATTGTAAGTCTTGTCACACCTGTCAAGTTGTGGGGAAGTGTAATCAGACCGAAAAGGTTGCACCTCTAGTTCCCATTCCTCCTTTTGAGGCGCCATTCACCCATGTGTTGGTGGATATTGTGGGCCCTCTTCCTAAGACTTCTTCAGGATTTTCTTATGTGTTGACCCTGATTGATATGGCTACTCGTTATCCTGAACCCATTCTACTTAGAAATATCTCAGCAAAGAACGTGGTTAAGGAAATACTAGGGTTCTTCACAAAGTTTGGTCTGCCCAAGGAGGTACAGTCAAACCGGGGAAGTAATTTCATGTCAAATGTTTTCAAGCAGTCTCTGAAAGAGTTGGGCATCACCCAAATCACGTCTTCAGCTTACCATCCCCAGACTCAAGGAGCGTTGAAGAGATATCATCAAACACTCAAATCGATGCTCAAGAATTACTGTTTGGAACATCAGAAAGACTGGGATAAAGGTCTTCCATTCGTTGTGTTTACCGCAAGAGAATCTCCAAATGAATCACCGGGCTTCTCACCTTTTGAACTACTGTTTGGCCATGAAGTAAGAGGACCCCTTAAGCTACCCAAGGAATGCTGGCTGTCGGAGGAAGATGACGTCAACCTGCTGGAGTATGTGATGAAGTTCAAAGAACGGTTGTCCACTGCTTTACAGCTGGCGAGAGAGAATTTAGGAGCTGCTCAGGAGAAGATGAAGACTTGGTATGATAAGAAGTCCAGGTTACGCCACTTTCAGCCAGGAGATCAGGTTTTGATTCTGCTACCAGTGCATGGGCAACCTCTTCAAGCCAAGTTTAGTGGTCCTTATTTCGTGGAGAAGAAACTCAGTGATGTCAACTATGTCATCGCCACACCAGATCATAGAAAGAACAAGCAACTATGTCACATCAACATGCTAAAGTTATATCACAGGCGGGACGAAAATAATCCAGTCTGCACTGTAGCTGTTCCACCCGAGTCTGCAAGTGAAGCTCTCCCATGCAGTATGAGCCTGAATGATAGTTTGGGGAAGAATCCTGATATCATGAATGATCTCCAGACTAAGCTTTCTCATCTACCTCCCGAGGAAAGGCAGGAGTTTTCAGCATTACTGCAGGAGTACCCGCAAGTGTTCCGTACCACTCCAGGAAGAACTACTGTGTTGATGCATGATGTCGATGTTGGAGACGCAAAGCCAATTAAACTGCCTCCTTACCGTGTGAACCCAGTGAAAGTTCCTCTCATCCAGAAGGAGCTTTGCTACCTGTTGGACCACAAGATGATTGAGCCCTGTCAGGGCGAGTGGAGTTCTCCTGTCACTCTAGTCCCTAAGCCAGGCGGGTCACAGCGGCTTTGCATCGACTACAGACGTGTTAATCAGATAACCAAAACAGACACTTACCCTCTCCCTCGTGTGGAAGATTGCATAGACAAGATCGGAAAGGATAGGTACATAAGTAAGTTTGATTTGTTAAAGGGATACTGGCAAGTACCTATGATTGAACGTGCTAGGGAGATCTCATGATTTGTAACACTAGGAAAGACTTTTGTATGTTCCGTAATGCCATATGGTATGAAGAATGCACCAGCCACATTTCAGAAGCTCATGAATGTTGTAACAGAGGGTTTGGCAGGGTGTGTGTTTATATTGATGATGTATTAATCTTCAGTGACAACTGGAAAGATCACCTATGCCATGTTAGTAAATTTCTTGAGCGTTTGGTTCTTGCTAATGTTGTAGCTAATTTATCAAAGTGTGAGTTTGGTCAAGCTAAAGTTCAGTACCTTGGGTACGTAATTGGTAATGGACATGTTGCACCACCAGGAGCTAAGGTTCAGGTTATAAGTGATCTTCCCAGACCTAAAAGTAGGAAAGAGCTACAAAGATTTTTGGGAATGGTAGGTTATTACAGGAGATTTGTTCTTAACTTTTCTATTCTTGTATCACCACTTACAGACCTACTGAAAAAGGGAGTTAAATTTGTCTGGACCGATAACTGTGAATCCTCTTTCAACAAATTTAAGCTATTCTATTAAGTCAGCCAGTGCTTGCTGCTCCAAATTTTGCTAAGCCTTTTAAGATGGCTGTTGACGCAAGTGATACAGGAGCTGGGGCTGTTTTGCTGCAAGAGGATGATGAGGGTATTGAACACCCTGTATCTTATTACAGTAAGAAGTTCACTCCACCTCAACAGAACTACTCAACTATTGAGAAAGAGCTTTTGGCCTTGATTTTGGGTTTACACCATTTTTCATTTTATTTGTGTTCTGGTTTTGACCCCATAGTCATTTATACCGATCATAACCCACTGAAATTCCTTAGTAAGTTTAAAGATAAAAATCAGAGATTGACAAGATGGAGTCTACTTCTTCAGGAGTATTCATTAGACATACAACATGTCAAGGGGAAAGAAAATGTTGTTGCAGATTGCTTATCTAGACTTTAGACAGATTGTTTTAGAGTAATAAGAAATTTCCTTTGTAAATTTCTTTTTCTTTGTGGGGAGGTGTTACATAGCCTATGATTTCATCATCCTTTGTATAATTTTAACGCACAGTATGCTGCATGTTTGATCACGAGCGTGTTCTGCCTCAGTCCCCCCCTTCTACCGTTATAGTAGAGTAAGTCGTTCTTTCTGTTGTTCAGAGCGGGATTGTCAACTCTTTGTCCCGATGGCTTCATTTGCGCGTCCTTCTTACAAGTTGTATCAAGCTCTGCCGGCCCCTATATAAAGAGCTCAGTCTCTGCATTATTGCCACTTAGATCTGCTCCTCATTTTGTTCACATCTCTGTCCTCCCCTGTACAGTTATTATTGAGTGCTCAGGAAGTCTCCAACCATCTAGCAGCTGTGTAATTTGAGTATAAATGTTGTTGCATTTTGTTCTTGTACTGTATAGCATAAGTTTGATTTGTGGGCCTAGTGAGGTTTTTGTAATTCATGTAGGGTTCTTATTGTCAGCCATCATTAATAATAGTTTGTATCTGTAATAATTTATCTTGCATTAACTGAGCATTACCCAGTGTATTTTCATTTTATCAGGGCTGACTTAGATAAATTTACTCTTGCTAATTTCGTGTTAATAGAGGCTATTGCAGTTAACCATATATTTAACCTTTTTTTTGCCATTACATTATCCTTATGAGTCCTGAATGTTTTGTTGTTAGTTTGAGCATTAAACTTTAACTTGTAATTTTACCTAACTCTTTTGTTTTGAACCTGGAACTTTACGGGACAGTAGTGATTTTTAGTATTCTCACTTAAAGTGTACATCATCTTTCTCTGTTCCGTAACAATATATATATATATATATATATATATATATATATATATATATATATATATATATATATATAGCACTAGTCGAGCAGGGCAGTACTCCCAAGGTGGACGGAAAGCTGATGACAGTGAGTGCTGGAGCTCCCGTTTCATCAGCTCTCATGACTAGTTCCTGACCATCCCCCTTTGCTGAACTTTTTCAGTGTCTCAGTTACACAGAGAGTAGGCCAGCATGCTCTCCAGTACAAATTTCTCTCACTATCTACACCAAACTACATGCACGGTACACACTACTGTACACTTGCTATTCAAAATTCAAAAAAAAATATGGCGTCTCTTCACCAAGCCTCGGAGTCCCCAGGGGGGGCGGACCATAAATGCCCCCACCATCTGCCCCTCTCCCGATGATGACTCGAGGTGCCTGGAACCACTGTCTGATTCTCTTCTTCTTCATTTCTGCAATATTCGCGGCCTTTCCTCTAACTTTCGCTCTGTTGAGCACCACCTCTCCTCCTCTAAACCTCACCATCTTTTTCTAACGGAGACTCAACTGTCTGAGGCAACTGACAGCAAACCCTTTTCTGTATACTTCTATTTTCTCTATACTCATTTCAAAGCCAAAGGTGGCTGTTGTGTATATATACGCAACGACTTATCTTGCTCTCGTGTTCCTGAACTTGATTCTTCTGAATTCTCTACACTCTGGCTTCGGCTTTCCTGTCATTCTCTGACTAAATATATCTGTGCTGTTTACTTATCCCCTAATTCTACTGACTATCAAAAATTCTTTGACTATCTTACTTCTACGATGGAACACATTCTATCCATTTCTCCTTTCTCTGAAATTTCCATTCTAGGAGATTTCAATGTTCACCACAACCTTTGGCTCTCCTCTCCTTTCACAGATCCACCTGGTGAACAAGCCTACATCTTTTCTATCCTTAATGACCTAGAGCAGCTTGTACAGCACCCTACCCATATCCCTGACCGCCTTGGAGAGAGCTCCAACATCCTTGACCTCTTCCTCACAACAAATCCTTTTGTTTACTCTGTTAATCTTTTCTCTCCATTGGGCTCCTCTGATCACAACCTTATTACCTTAACCTGTCCTATCAATCCTTTACGGCCTGCGGATCCTCCAGGGAAACGTCGCCTGTGGCATTTTGGAGCCGTGGACTGGGAGGCCCTCAGGCAGTACTTCTTTGATTTTCCCTGGAATGATTATTGCTTCCATGGCCGGGAGCCATCTGAGTGTGCCTTGCGCATTACGGAGGTTATTCTCTCGGGCATGGAAGCACACATTCCTTTCTAATATCCTTTGACTAACGCAAGAAAGCCTTGGTTTAATTACGCTTATTCTAATGCTGTCCGCAACAAGGAGAGGGCCTACAAAAGGTACCGGAGCCAACCCACCCCTGAATCACATCATCTTTACGTTTCTGCCCGGAATCGTGTTAAGTCTGTTCTTCACTCTACTAAAAAGAATTTCATCCATACTAAATGCTCTCAACTCTCCAACTCGAATTCTTCCTGTTCCTTCTGGCACCTTGCCAAAAATCTTTCTAACAACTTTACCTCATCATCCTTCCCTCCTCTTTTCTACTCTGATGGTTCTGTAGCTGTTTGTTATACTGATAAAGCAGATCTCTTTGCACAGACTTTCTCCTCCAATTCTACCTTAGACGATTCTGGTGCTGTTCCTCCATCACTTCCCCCCTCTGACTTCCTCATGGCTGACATTAAAATTTCTTCAGTTGATGTATTTTCTGCCATCACTGGCCTCAGTACTAACAAAGCATATGGGCCTGATGGGGTCCCTCCTGTTGTTCTTAAGAACTGTGCTTCTGTGCTTACACCCTGCCTAGGCAAACTCTTTCGCCTTTGTCTGTCAACTCGTACCTTTCCTTCTTGCTGGAAGTTTGCTCTCATTCAGCCAGTCCCAAAGAAGGGTGACCACTCCCAACCCTCCAACTATCGTCCAATTGCTTTAACGTCCTGTATTTCAAAAGTTTTCGAGTCAATTCTCAATAGAAGAATTTTAAGGCATCTTTCCTATCACAACCTTCTTTCCGATCGTCAGTACGGGTTCCGTCAGAGACGCTCCACTGGCGATCTTCTCACCTACCTTTCAGACTCCTGGTCATCCTCCTTTCAGGACTTTGGCGAAAGCTTTGCCATTGCACTTGACATCTCAAAGGCTTTCGATCGAGTCTGGCATAAATCTTTAATATCCAAACTGCCCTCCTACGGTTTCAATCCTTCTATCTGTGCCTTCATCGCTAGCTTCCTTTCTGGTCGTTCTATAGCCGCTGTTGTAGACGGCCATCGTTCTTGTCCTAGATCTATCAACAGTGGTGTTCCTCAGGGCTCTGTCCTATCACCAACTCTCTTCCTTTTATTCATCAATGATCTTCTAAGCTGTACATCTAACCCTATCCACTCATACGCTGATGACTCCACCCTTCACCTTTCCATTCGGTTCCCGCAGCGCCCATCTCAACAGTTACTTCAACGAACAAGGGATGAGGCTATGGCGCACCTAATGTCTGACTTGGCTCGTATCTCTGACTGGGGTAAAAATAATTTTGTTGTTTTTAATACATCTAAGACTCAGATTTTACACCTATCAACCTGACAAAATCTTCCACAGGTATACCTATTAATGTTTAATAATATTCAGCTTAATCCTGCATCATCCTTGAACATGCTTATAGCTTTATTTACTCGGGACTTATCTTGGAAAGATCATATTACATCTCTTATAAAATCTGCTTCCAAGAGATTAGGTGTGCTAAGCCGACTCCGCTCTGTCTTTACCCCTGCACAATTGTTGACTCTATACAGGGGTTTTCTCCGCCCCTGTGTGGAGTACAACTCTCGTATGTGGGGAGGCTCCCCACATACAGCTCTTCTTAATAGGGTGGAGTCAAAGGCTTTTCGTCTCATTAACTCTCCTCCTCTTACTGACTCCCTTCAACCTCTGTCTCTTCTCCGCACTGTTGCATCTTTATCTCTTTTCTATCGCTACTGTAATGGTCACTGCTTCTCTGAACTGTCTGCTTGCATTCCTCCACCTCTACAACGGGCGTGCAGCACCCGTCTAGCCACAAACTCTCATCCCTTTTCTGTTCAACTCTCTAATGCAAGAGTTTACCGTTTTTCCCAGTCTTTCATTTATGCAACAAGTCAGCTCTGGAACTGTCTCCCTCTGTTTGTATTTCCTGCTGCCTATGATCTCCAGTCTTTCAAACGCAGTGTGTCCAGGCATCTCAAAATTATCGGATCTTGAATTTGGCTCTCTATTGTATTTTGTTTTTCTCTTGGAGGGAAATGTTACTGCGGGCTCATGGCCTTTGGTTCGTTCTTCCTCGCATAAATATATATATATATATATATATATATATATATATATATATATATATATATATATATATATATATATATATATATATATGCATAGATGGATAGATAAGTAGATCAACAGATAGATACCTGGTTGAACTGTATGCAGAGTAAGTGTAATACAAGTATGTGTTGTTTTCCTTTAAAGGTGAGTTCGTAGATAGATAGATAGGTGGATGGATAGATGGTTGGTTGAATCGTGCATAGTACGTGAAATACAAATACGTTTTATTTCCTTTCAGGTGAATTTTTAGTGAAGAGGGAATAACAGAGCAAAGGACGAGTTGGAATTCAGGGTTAGGGAAGCTCCCTGTGACCTCTTCCTTACCGATTTATTCCGCGGCTGGGTGATATCGTTTTGCACGTTACATCTGCAGAGTATGGTGATATTAAAATTATCTAAGTAATGTAGAAGAGGATGGCAAGGTGCACTCGTAATAAGCTAAATCAGTGGCTTAGGAAATGGTGTTTGGGAGCTGCCTTAACCGACGAGAAAACGCTCCCAAGATAGAGTACGAATGATTAGGGCGATTTATGCTAACTCTGGTATAATTAGGTCGCTTCTGAGTCATTAAGACCAATTAGCATCAGTCTAAATCCATTTTAATCTAACGAGAGCATTTCATTTATATTCACACCCAATTAGAATAAATAAGGTAACTTCCACAAGGTCAGGTCGAGTAGGGTCAGCAGGTCGGTCAAAAGTCAAGTGTACAAACTGAGATCGAGTTAGGTTACTGTAGGTCAGTCATAGTCAGATTTACGATAATCAAGTGATATAATTTTCCTGATATCAGCCTGGCTTCATCCAGGGTGTTTTTATTTCTTTAAATGTACACTGCCATACCAGTAAAATTTTAGTCACTGAGGTTCCTTATGGTCACCACCTGTCGGGTAGCGTGCGCTCAGTCCGTGAGTGGTCAGTGTTTCATTGGCCCATATTGTCGTCGGGTAAGGTAGCTTCCTGGTAACTCTTCCTTAGCGATTAATTTTATGAATATAGGTTCTTTATGTAACAGAATAGTACGGTAAGGTATTTTAAGCTTAATAAATCGCTTAGGAAGAGGCGTTAGGGAGCTTCCTTATTAAAATAGTAGACAGAAACATATCTTGGGCACCTACAGAAAGATATGTGCCCGAGCTCCCGTCGATTAAGAAAGCTCCAAAATACCTTTTCCTAAGCGACTTGTTTTACTTATTACACCTTACTGCCCCATATATATATATATATATATATATATATATATATATATATATATATATATATATATATATATAACGTACTGATTGGCAGACATAAGTGGTGCGGTGGTTGAACCAGCGTTGCAAACTATAAAGTATGCTTGCACCCAGTCAGCTTTCGCGGGCTGATTACACTTGGTTCACAGATTACACACACATCCAAAGCCACTCCAACACTACAGTTACACTTACAAGCACTTCTCACCCTACATACAATCTCTACTAGACAGCCTAAGCCACTTGGTGGAGATATATTGGTTGTATCGTCCTCATTTCGGTCGCGATAGGCCGGTCCTGCAGTGGATACTCAAACGGCTGATGATGATGATGATATATATGTCACAGGGTTTTTGAGACTATGCAATATTAAAGAATAATATTCAATAATACTTGAGAACAGGACAAAGAATTGACTTGTGAGAATCAAGCAATGATTATTTTATGCCAGTTTACTTCGCCGATTCTCTAAGGACGAGAATTTACAAACTTTCTCAACAGTATACAGCAGAGATTAATTACTCACACCTGCAGTTTATTGGTACTATTAGCCTCTGAAGAAAGTGACTCCACCCTTGACAATCAATATCTAATATATGAATGATAAACAGGTTCTTGCTGGTGCATTAACTCCTGGTTGCACAACGGATATAAGTTAATAAAAAGGACTGGTCTACGTACCAGTTATGAATAACGCAAAGTGTTTATGGAAGAATAGATGCAGAAGTGAAGTTTAGAATAAATGAAGTAGGAAAGGTGCTGGAAGGAATGAAAAAAGTGTTTAAATGTTGTTCGCTTAGAATGGATGTAAAGAGAAGGCTGTATGAGGGTGTTGTGGTACCGACTGCGTTATATGGGGCTGAAACATGGAATATGGGTGCAGCAGAGAGGAAAAATTTGAATGTAATGGAGATGAGGTGTCTGTGGAGTATGTGTGGAGTGACGCGTATGGATCGGGTGCAAAATGATGAAGTGCAAAGGAGAACTGGAGTTGTTCAGGAGATGGCTGGTAGAGTTGAGCAGAGGGTGTTGCGATGGTTTGGGCATATGGAGAGAATGGATAATGAGCGATTGGTGAAAAAGATAACTAGATATGATGTGAGAGGTGTAAGACTGAGAGGAAGACCACGAATAGGATGGATGGACAGTGTGAAGAGAGCGCTGGATGTGAGAGGGATGTCTGTTGAGCAAGGAAGAGTGGCTGTGCGTGACAGAAATAAATGGAGAGAAGCTGTGAATGAATAAGTGATGACGCAGCCCTGAGGGGATATTCTCTCACATTTGGTCTGATCAGCTAGTCAGGTCAGGTGCAGGTAAGGGGATGGGTCTGTTATGATGTGGCAGGGGTAAACCAGTTCTGCTGTTGGGCCCTGCTGCAGATGTCACTGATTGCAATGTGCAGTTGACCCTTGTGCGGTGTGGTGTGGTGAGGATCTGTCCATTCTCCCCTTTGGGGCTAAGATGCGAATGAATGTGTTTGAATGGATGAGTAAATGGGGAGTATGTCGTCCTGTCTCAGCTACCTCCCTTTCCTTGGGGGAAGCAGCCTGGGTATATAGATAGATAGATAGATAGTTTATGGAAACTAGGAGCTTTGACTAAAATAAGCTTAATGTGGAGAAATAAAACATGAGTTTACATTACATTAAGCTCAAGAGAAAAGAACTGTGAATTTATTGATTACAATGAGATAAATTTACGTTACATGTTTCAAAATGAATTCAAAATAAAGAGAACACACTCACTCGCTCACTCAAAAGCTAAACTTAAACCTAGGAAAACGAAAGAAAAATACTGGTCAGAGAGCGGGCTAAGCGAGATGGACTGGGTGTCGTTGCTGAGGAAGGATGCTGCACACACTAAACCTCTCGCCGGTTCACACTATGTGGGAATTCAGGATCTTGCTGGACAACGGCGGCACTACTCCACACTGGGCCCAATCAAACCTGTTTCCACGATGCTCAAATCCTGACTGACTTCAAATTGTGCGAGAGAGAGGTGAGAGCGGCCCGCACTTGCTAACGGCTAACGAATTTAGTGTGAGCGATACATGCCCATAACAAATCACTCAGCGGAGGTGCTAATGTCACTCACAAAGACGATCTCTTATGAAACAGTGAAAAATTGTTCTGAAAACACTCCCGATCGGGTGAATATGTGGCGGTTGACTGAGTGATACATACTGGGATTCCACTAGAATTCACAGTTTCCCATCAAAGTTCAATGTCACGAGTTTATTTAAATATAGGATCGTGCCAATTCGTGACATTACACCCCATCAAAATGAATTTTTTTTTTCTCAAGATAAAAAATTTCAATATACATACATATAAATCCTAACTCAGTCACACAAGATTCACACTGTGGTGTATGTGTACTATCCTGCTACAGGAGAAAGTCACAGTCGCCAGTGAGCGAAAAAACCTTGTATTTACGTTAATAGAAGCAAACTTGAGGAAAAAACTCCGTGACGACGGTGAAAAATCCTGTACTCAGGTCAAACTGAGTGAGAAGTTAGCTACATTTACATTAGCAACTAATTTTTATGTAGCGTGATGTAAGTAATACACGGTGTTGGTGTGACAGTTGTGGTGGAACTGTACCTACATGTAAAATTACATAATGCAAATCAATAGTAAATGATGATGACGAAGCAGAGGAGAATAGGCGGCAGCATGCGTCAGGGATGATCAGCTCTTCTGCATGGCAATACTGCACCCCCCAGCTGCACCTGCGAAAGGAATCAATTTGGAGCATCAAAAGTGTCATTTCTCTCTCTCTCTGCCTAGCAATCAGTACTTATGTTATTATTAACCAGGAAATGTAGTCTATGGATTTACAAATCTCTCAGAACCCTTGTAGTTTACTGGTTAATGCTTATTAACCAGGAAATGTGAAGTTCGTGAATTTACAAATCTCCTAGAACTGGCAGTTTACTAGTTAACCTAACATTCTTAACCAGGAAACGTGCCAGTTCTTGAATTTACAAATTTATTAGAACAAGCAGTGTACTGGTTAACCTAACACTACACTTATGATTAATGACAGGAAGCTGAGAAGCTCGAGACGTTCCACAAGGCAATTCATACACAGCCTCGGACTGTCTCTGCGGGGTTCTCAAACTTCCCCCTTACCTTATGGTATACATGTATATACAGGTCCTGGACGTAACGTGTCCTGTGGGACCAAGGGGCGAGATGTCAGCAATTACTGGTACACTTTTATCTGGGAACCAGGCTGGTCCTTGGATTACTCATATCTCTTAGAACACCTGTCTTACGGAACCCAGCATACAACAGTTGCCCATGTTAGTCAGCATTTAGCAGGCGAGACATCAGGTCTGCACCTACGTTATTGCTTCCCTTGATGTATCTAACAACAAGGTTAAACTGCTGTAATTACAGTGTCCAGCGTGTCAGTCTTGCATTAGCCATCTTGGTCGTGCTGAGACTAGTGAGTGGCATATGATCAGTTTCCAGAGTGAATGGTCCTCCATATAAAAAATAGTAATATTTCTTAACATCATCAACCACGGCCAAGAGTTCCTTCTCAACAGTACTGTAATTCCTCTCAGCGGGTTTTAGCTTACGGCTGTGGTATGCCACTGGGAAGATTCCACCTTCCGATTCCTGCATCAATACGGCACCTACTCCATCTTGTGAAGCATCAGTGCGCAGTATGAAAGGTTTGTTGGAATCAGGCAACTGCAAGATAGGCTCCTTGCACATGTTCTTAAGGGCAGCAAAAGATCTCTCTTGCGCTTCTCCTCATTCAATGGTGTTTGGAGCATATTTCCGTAGCACCTCGTACAACGGTTGAGCAATGAGAGCAAAGTTGGGGATAAAACTCCTATAATACCCCACTAGGCCAAGGAATGCCCTAACCTGTTTCTTGGTCACGGGTCTCGGGGCTTCTCTAACTCTCCTGATCTTGTCACCCTGACACCTGCAGCGATTGTTACCAACAATATGTCCGAGGAACTCTGCCTCGCTGTGAGCAATTTTACACTTGCTAGGCTTCACAGTCATGTTGAAACTCTGGAGTCTACTCAAGACAATTTCCAAGAGTTTGAGGTGCTCCTCCAACGTGGCAGAATGAACGAGGACATCATCAACGAACATCTCTACTCCTACAACACCCTGGAGCACTTGTCTCATGGCACAATTGAATACTGCTGGGGAATTGGTAAGTCCAAATGGGAGGACTTTATACTGATACAACCCCCTAGGAGTAGGAAAGGCAGTGAACTGATGGCTCTCGGGGTGAAGGGGAATCTGAAAGAATCCCTTCGCCAAATCGAGCTTTGTGAAATATCGTGACCCTGCCAGCTTGGAGAAGATGGCAATGTGGTCACCCACTGGCTCAGCATCCACTTTGGTGATTGCATTGAGCCTCCTATAGTCGCCACAAATCCTGACTCCACCATCTTTCTTGCAAACTACTACCATTGGACTGCAGTAAGGAGATGAGGACTTTTCAGTAATACCAGCAATCTCCATATCAGCAATTTCGTTGTCTACTGCGCCCAGTAGTCGCATGGGAATCGGACATGGCTTAACCTTTATGGGAGTATCGCTGGTCAACTCAATCTTGTGACACTCAACCTTTGCAAGTCTAGGTTGGTCAGAGAAGACATCAGCATACCGACAGAGCAGTTACCTTATGGCATTCTGATCACCCAATGCTATGTCAGTGTTAAGTAAAATATCTCCGACAGTCTCTTCCTGACGGGACTGAGTGGTTAACCCCTAATACGCGGCCATCGACAGCCAACCCCCCCCGGGTGGCGGCGTTGTATCGCCGTCTGAGTACCTGTAGGAAAATATTAGCCAAAAATCAGAGATTAACCTTAGAACATTATGCTTGGTATGGCAGATAGTACTTACATTCAGCATTCTCCAGAGACAGGTGTTGAACCTTCATGGACTACCCAAAGACTTGTGGAGACTTGCAAAGTTGGGTAACAAAATCTTCACTTTCACACCTCCAGCAACCCGGTTTCCCCTCTACCACAGCCTCATTCTGTCACAGTAAACTTTATACTACAACGTACAGGTAGTTTGGAATCCGTATTTGTACAATAAGCACTGAAAATAAGGCTAAAATCAACGAAGCATACGGCTGACATGCAGCGCGGCGGCGGTCTTCCCGTCACTCAACAAACATTTCCATTTTCACAGCTAAAAACACTTATACTACATTATTTTCAATCATATTACTTCCCAAAAGATCACCGCAGCGCGCTTTTTATTCTGCCTTACGCCCGTCACTTTATTCTCGTTCCTGTCGGCTGCTCGCGCTGACTCAGAAGAGCTAGAACTCGCCATAATGTCACTTTGAAAGCCTGCGGTAAACTGACACTAAACAGGGGCAAACCGTGCGAAAAAAAGCTAGTGTTTCCTATTAGCATAAACTGCTTGTGAGAGGAGAGTGCAGATTTACAGTTCTGAGCAGTCAGAGCACTGCCATGTATCACAGCCAGGCTGGCCGGGCCGTGGTGGGGGGGGAGGGGGAAAAAACGCGATACTTGTCAACAACGGAGGTCAGTAGTACAAAGGTAAAGTATGCTAATTGTAGCTAAAGGGTGGTGGTACTGATAGACAATACCAGCTGGAACATCTTTGCCTGCGTTTATTCAGAATTAACTCGAATCGCAAACGCGACACTCTGCCGTTATGTCCTTTTCGGCGAGCGTCGCAAACGCAACGCCCCGCGTTTTAGGGGTTAAGGGCTCGTCATCATGGTCATCAGCTGGGATCACCGTGGCTGCCCCGGTTTCTTCCAGTGGCTGGTCACTATCATCAGGTTTTCGTAGGCCAGTCTCCTCGGGGTTTGACTCATGATAAGCCTTGAACATGTTAATGTGGAACCTCTTGCAAAGATTCCCCATCTGAATTATGTAGTTGAGGTCTGAAATGTGCTCTACTACATCAAAAGGACCCTTCCACTGCGTCAACAACTAGTCCTGGGCAGTGGGGAGTAACACCAAGCACTTATCACCTGGACTAAACTTTCGAAGTTTTGCCTTCTTATCATAATAGGCTTTCTGAACTTCATGTGCCTTGATCAATTCTTCCTTAGCTAACTCGCATGTCAACTGGAGGCGGTCAGCTAGATCAAGGACATAGGTGTATGTGGTCTTGACTTCAGGGTCGGGTTCTTCATCGTTCCATAACTCGTGAAGGACTTGAAGTGGTCCACAGATCAACCTTCCATACACCAGTTCAAAGGATGAGAACTTCAAGGAGTGCTGTGGGGCTTCTAGATAAGCAAACAGAAGAGGAACAATGAACCGCAGCCATTCCTTTGGCTGTTTGGCGGCCATGTGCTTTAGCATCTTCTTGAGAGTCTCATTGAACCTCTCACACAATCCGTTACACATGGGATACTAAGGCATATTTCGCAGGCCTTGGGTGGACAACCTAAATGCTTCGTTCATCATCGCAGAGGTGAACTGCGAACCCCGGTCGCTTAAGACCTCTTTGGGGATACCTACTTGACAGAATACTTCAATCAATGCCTCAGCAACAGTGACGGCCTCTATATTCTTAAGGGCCATGGCTTCAGGCCATCGTGTGCTGAAATCAACAATAATGAGGATATACCTTGATCCATCACTTGCCCTAGGAGAGATTGGCCCAACAATGTCATCTGCTACCCTCTCTCGAACGGTTCAGAGATTACAGGCACTGGTTTCAATGGCGCAGGACGGACACATCCCCGGTCAGTGGTACCCTGACACACATCACAGGAACGCAGAAGCCTTTTTATTTCCTGTCCCTTTCCTGGCCAGAAAGTCAGCATGGATGCGGTCAGAGGTTTTCTTTCGCCCATGTGACCTCCCATCACTGAACAATGACCGAATTCGAACACTGCCCGGTGATACTTCGCGGGAACGACGAACTGCAGTCGAACCTTGCCCTGGGGTGTTTGTGACTCACGGTATAGTCGTCCTCACATACGAAGGAACCTGGCTTGACCTTCCCGTGAATACTTAATCACTTTACTCTCCAGCTTCTTACACACTGAGGCAAGTGTCGGGTCAGACTGTTGTTCTTGGACAACATCTTGACTACAAATCAAATCTTGCGCCGTTGCGATGGTCAACCGGGTGACACGATTCAGAGCCTTGGCCATGGCTCGTGTTACTGCAACAGCCGAAGTCTGAGTAGCAACATCTACGGCACAACTGTTTTTGACGCCCGGTATGTTGCCGATAATGAGGTCAAACAAGGGTTCTGGCATGACAACAGTAGCTGTCAAGCCAGTGTAGAAAGGAGATGCCACCTGGATACGTGCCTCATGGAACAATCTCACTGACCCATCAATAAGTCTAACTTGGATCTGCTTATCCGTGTACTCGTTGGGCCGAACTAAACTTTGCTTGACAGAGCAACCTGAGGAACCATTATCTCTCAGAACATTTACAGAAACACCTCCCACAAATCCTGGCTGAACAAGAAGGGCAGTGTTACTGGTGGAAGGGTCTGAGGAGGTAGCAGCCAGTCATTGGTGAGACTGCGGAACAAACGATGCAGCCAATGTGGCTTCCTGAGAACTTGATATCTGAGGGGTCGTGCTCACCATCTGAGGAGCTGGAGCATTGACCACCTGTGGAGGAGGGTTCACTGTCGCTGGGGAACTAGTGAACTGTGAAGTACCTGTACTGGTGGGGTTGGCACCACTGTACGCTTGTTGTGGCATAAAGGCTGCATTTGCATCCTGCTTCTGATACACTAAAGTCGATTGTCCTGACTGAGGGTTACGAAGGAGTTTCATCTTTCTCCATCCACTCATCTAAGTAAGCAGTAAGCCGGTCAAGAAACTGAATGGCAGTCTCTTTTTCCTGTAAACACGCCCTCATGAACTGACTCTTGGCGTCGTCAACTGTGAGACCGTATGCTTTGACAAGTGCAGCCTTCATCATCTCATACGTGAGATTGTCTCCACGAATTCTGTGGAGAATATCGAGGGCAGGGTCCTCAAATAGGCTAAGAAACTGAAGCCACTTAGTTGCATCATCCAGCTGGTACAGTTGAGCCATGTCTTAAAAACGAGCTATGTATGGCTCGATTTGCTCGCCTTCCTTGTATGGGGGAAGCTTGATGTGTGGGGTCGCCATAACGAAAGATCCACCATTGACATACTCAATCTCTTAACTCATACCATCCATCAATCAATTGATCTTTATGGAGAAACTCATGCAGTAGCTCTTGATATCTCTAAAGCTTTCGACAGAGTATGGCACCTTTCCCTGCTGTCCAAACTCCCTTGCTATGGACTAACGTCTTTTGTTCCTTTGATTTCTTCTTATCTTAGTGACAGGAAAATAAGAGTAAAAGTAGATGATGTATATTCGAATTTTCACTCAACTGACGCCGGCGTGCCGCAGGGATCAGTTCTGGCGCCAACCCTATTTCTGGTTCATATTAATGATCTCTTATCTGTCACTCACAATCCCGTTCACTCATATGCAGATGACTCAACACTACATAGTTCATTCACACTAAGACATCCATTTACAAAGTCTAATATCTCTACCTCTCAACTCAGTACAGCCATCTCCATAAATCAAGATCTATCTACAATCAGTGAATGGGGACAAAACAACCTTGTCTCTTTTAATGCTAGTAAAACTAAATATATACAGTTTACTAATAGACAGATATTGCCAGATTCGTACATTACCTTCAGTGCTACTAATATTCCCATCTCCAAAAGTATTGACATTCTTGGTGTCTCACTTAACAGTGCCCTCAGCTGGACCTCTCATGTCAGATCACTTGCTAAAACTGCCTCAAAGAAACTTGGATTATTGTACAGAGTCCGTAACTTCTTCGCCGATGAGCAGTGAGCTATAATTTATAAGAGTCATGTGCGCTCTCAGCTTGAATATTGCTCACCCTTGTGGAATGGTTGTGGAGAGGTTGCATTAAGACAACTAGACAAAATTCAGAATAAAGCTGTTAGAATAATTAACAACCCTGCCATTACACATAAACTACCTCCCCTGCAAGTAAGAAGGAATGTTGCCTCCCTTGCATTATTTTACAGATATTTTTTTGGCAAATGCTCAGACGAAGTTGCGTCCATGGTGCCACCTCTCCATGCCTTCCCTCGTGCTACACGGGCATCTGGTAGCGCTCATGACTGGAATGTCACTCAACCATATTGCAAAACTTCTGCCTATCAGAATTCTTTCATTCCCAGAACTGCATCTCTCTGGAACACTCTTCCCCAGAGTTGTTTTCCTCCAAATTTCAACCCACAACTGTTCAAATCTAACTGTTACAGATATTTTATGAATAGAGGACACCAGTAATCTGGTGTATGGATTATTTTTTTTTTTCCCCATTTGTTTTTCCTTCCTCCATTCTGTTATTTAAAAAAAAAATAAAAATAAAAAAAATAACATGAGCAGGGAGAGCACTCGTGGACCTTGGGCCAGCTGCACCAGATGTGTCTGAAGCCAAGGAATCTCGCTTGAGCTTCAGCACTTCAAGTTCATGTTGTTCGCGTGCTTCTCGCTCGACACGTTCGTGTTCTCGTTGTTCTCGCATGTATTCACGTTCTCTCTCACGTTGTTCTCGCTCATGTTCGTGCTGTTCTCGCTCATATTTGTGGTGGATTCTATGCTCTTCACGAGCATCACTCTCGCGTTGCTGCTCGTAATTAAACCGAGAAAGGACGTAATCCTTTACTACTTTGGGGTCTGTATGCCCCATATCTTTAGCTTCCCGTACATAGACATTGGTAGTCATGATGCTAACTCAGTCTGGGTGAACTAAGGACTAAGTACTGACCACATTTTGCAAAGAAAGATGCCAATAATCAAGAATGAAGAATACAGGCACAGGTTAGTGATGACCACTTTTATAGAGTTAAACTGGTAAAAAAAAAGAAAATTAAACAAACAAGTGACTATGAAAACTATTATGTAAAATTAATAGAACTGAGTCAATAATCACCAGTAAGATAGTGCCTATGGACTTTAATGATAAATACCTAAGTATGAGTGAGTGATTATTATCTCGTGAATAACTTTAGAGCTAGGAGTTAATATCCTGGTGAGGTCACCAGATGTCACAGGGTTTTTGAGAGTATGCAATATTAAAGAATAATATTCAATAATACTTGAGAACAGGACAAAGAATTGACTTGTGAGAATCAAGCAATGATTACTTTATGCCGGCTTACTTCCTCGATTCTCTAAGGACAAATATTGATAAACTTTCTTAACAGTACACAGCAGAGATTAATTGCTCACACGTGCTGTTTATTGGTACTGTTAGCTCTGGAGAAAGTGACTCCACCCCTGACAATCAATATCTAATGCTATGAATGATAAACAGGTTCTTGCTGGTGCATTAACTCCTGGTTGCACAACGGATTTAAATTAATAAAAAGGATTGCCCTAAGTACCAGTTATGAATAATGCAAAGCGTTTATGCAAACTTGGAGCTATGACTAAAATAAGCTTAATGTGAAGAAATAAAACATGAGTTTACATTACATTAAGCTATAGAGAGAAGAACTGTGAATTTATTGATTACAATGAGATAAATTTACGTTACATGTTTCAAAATGAATTCAAAATAAGGAGAAAACACTCACTCGCTCACTGAAAAGCTAAACTAAAACCTAGGAAAAAAAGAAAAATACTGGTCAGAGAGTGGGCTAAGCGAGATGGACTGGGTGTCGTTGCTGAGGAAGGACGCTGCCACACGCTAAACCTCTCGCCGGCTCACACTAGGTGGGAATTCAGGAACTTGCTGGACAACAGCGGCACTGCTCCACACTGGGCCCAATCAAACATGCTTCCACGATGCTCAAATCCTGACTGACTTCAGATTGTGCGAGAGAGAGGTGAGAGCGGGCCGCACTTGCTAACGGCTAACGAATTTCATGTGAGCAATACATGCCCATAACAAATCACTCAGCGGAGGAGCTAATGTTGCACACAAAGACGATCACTTATGAAACAGTGAAAAATTTTTCTGAAAACACTCCTGATCAGGTGAATATGTGGCGGTTTACTGAGTGATACATACTGGGATTCCACTAGAATTCATGGTTTCCCACCAAAGTTCAATGTCACGAGTCTATTTAAATATAGGATCGCACCAACTAGTGACATTATATATATATATATATATATATATATATATATATATATATATATATCATCATCATCAGCTTTTTAAGTATCCACTGCAGGACCGGCCTATCTCGACCGAAGTCGGGACAATACAGCCAATGTATGTCTACCAAGTGGCTTAGACTGTTTGGTAGAGATTGTATGTCGAGTGAGAAGTGCTTGTAAGTGTAAT
Source organism: Coenobita brevimanus (assembly GCF_032717465.1). Classification (NCBI taxonomy): domain Eukaryota; kingdom Metazoa; phylum Arthropoda; class Malacostraca; order Decapoda; family Coenobitidae; genus Coenobita; species Coenobita brevimanus. Next base: position 11,963,289 of record NC_137034.1, read on the forward strand.
TGTAGTGTTGGAGTGGCTTTGGATGTGTGTGTAGTCTGTGAACCAAGTGCAATCGGCCCTCGCAAGCCGACTGGGTGCAAGCATACTTTACAGTAAGTGACACTGGTTCAACCACAACACCCCTTGTATCAGCCAATGCAGTACATGGCTGGGTGAACACTCCCAAAGTTTATTACCCTGGCGGGGCGCGAACCCTGGTCCACCCATGTACGAAACGCACACTCTACCACTGTACCACAGAGGCTCCATATATATATATATATATATATATATATATATATATATATCTATATATATATATATATTATGAAAGGTTAGGGTTGGTTGTTTGTTTCTCCTTCAATCTCGCCCAAACCAAGGGCCAGAGACCCCAAGATCCATATATATTCTGAATCAGGGTGACCCAAGGATGGTTTTAGGGTGGTCAAGATTCAGATCTAGGTCATTTGAGGTCACCAGTAGAGTGTTTGCCTTTTTTTTTTTTTTTTTTGTCCTGGCAACGCCGGGTACCCCTACAGCCCAATTTATGGCATGGAGACTCACATGACCTCCAGCTCGGACATAGGCTATGTGAGTTTGACCTGCGAGGTCATTTGAGGTCATCGGTAATAGGAAACAAGTGCGTACATATACGAAAGGTGAAATAGAAAGTTCCTGGACCTCTTATTAGCTCTCATCAAAAGCATATTAGATACATGTTTTTTCTGGAGTAGAAAGTAAGACTGAACTGGACAAAAATAGGATTAGAGTGTTCGCGTTTTTGGCCCAGGCAAAGCCGGGTACCCCTGTTAGTTGTAATTTAAATCTTTCAAACAACATCATGTTGTGCATAAATAACGTACAAAAGGATATTAACCACCGACACCGAGAAATAAATATCCCTCATTACCCGACGAGAATACGAGTAATGACCGTGGTGTTGCTTAAACTGTTCCAATATATATATATATATATATATATATATATATATATATATATATATATATATATATATATATATACATACTTATGTGTGTGTGTGTGTGAGTGTGTGTGTGTGTGTGTGTGTGTGTGTGTGTGTGTGTGTAACTTACAAAACTACAGTATATTAACCAGCCATATCCAAACAAATCGCTCAGGAAAGGATGTTAAGGAGTTTCTTTACCCGATGAGAATATGACCCATTAAGTGAGAAATAGAGGGTAGTCCATAAACAGCGCTCCACTAGAACCTCACCTGCCAGTATCTTGTGTGTAGCTGGGATGGGTCAGTCGGCTGTGTGGGGGTGGCTGTGGCACTGGAAATAGGAAACAAGTGAGTGATGCAGGGCAGGTACTGATAACACTGACTGAGCCGTCCCCACAACACACAAAAAATGGCCCGGCGGAGTGGAAGTGCAGGGTTATACATGGACCAGCCTGTGTCATTTCTGAGCTACGTAACCCACTGGACCACCAGGCGTCAATGTGTTGGTGATATATTTACTACCCAACGCTAAGTGTCTTCCTGAATTATTGGGCACTGTTTGACTTACCACTCAGAACAAGGTCATCTGGAAGGTGCTACTACAGTGAATGAGTGGATGGTGGGTTCCCTCGTGATTATTTAGCATGGGTGAAACCTAATTTAGTAAATAGAGAGATATATTCACGGTCCGTACTCTCGTCAGTTAAGGAAGCTCCGTAACACCTTTTCCTAAACGATTCATTTTGTTTATTACACCTTAATGTCCTCTTCTGTGTTACACAAATCCCTCCATTATGGCCAAACTCTGCATTGATTACGGACAAAAGTATGTTAACCAGTCATAACCAAAAATAAATCGCCAAGGAGAGACACGGAACAAGCTAAATGAAGGAAATAGTAAAATACAACACAGAATTAAGCGAGGAAGCAGAAGGGGAAATAGGGAGCAGGAGAAGGACAGAAGAAGCACTGACACTGAAGATGGGCATGGAATAAAAAAGATGAACAGAAAAAGAGAAGTAGGAGGAGAGAGAGAACAAAGCGCAGAGGAGGAGATAAGGAGCAAGCGAGGAGTGAAGGATGATGTAAGTTTCAGTAAGCATTGAAGTGTAGGAAAGAAGAGGAGACAGAAGACGATAAATAAGGAGAAAAAAAAATACGAAGCAGAAGAAAGACGAGAGAGAAGGAAAAATCAACAACGACACCAAAACAAGCGCAGAAGACGAAAAGCAGGTAAGGAGCTAGGAAGGGAAAAAGAGAGGCTAAGGAAAGGAAAGGCCGAAATTTAACAAAATTAATGATGGTGTCCCAAGCTATATATTTTTTCCTTGCTCCAACAGACTATTTATTTATTTTGAAGGATCACCGGCTTGTCAGTGATGTGTTTTTCTTAATGATTCGCTTCTTGACGTGTTTTATGTTAAGTTCTTAATTCAAGGCAATGTTTTAAAGCACAAGGCAAACTTCCAGGACTCAAAAGTTAGGTTCACTGCCTCCCTCCACTACGATAGGTCTTTCTTAATATAATCGTCTGCTGCCAAAAATTAAAGAAAATAGTAATTAAACTGAAGGGAAAGCTATTTTATTTTTACCCACGGCAAAATATTTCACATTTCCTACCGCACAGAGTGGAAAATACAAAGATGAAGTACACGCGTCAGCACATGGACAAGTACTCAAGTGAAGTACTCAAGTAAAGTACCCGTGAAGTACCGTACCCCTGGGGAGTGGCACCATTTGCATATAAATAACAGGACTGGTTGTCAGACGGTCACCATATGCAACCCCTGCCTCACTTTGCCGCCTGTTTGCCTTACCCTTACTGGTCACCCTGTCTCACACTGCGACCTATTTGCCATAGCTTTACTGGTCACCCTGCCTAACCCTGCCACCTATTTGCCATACCCTTACTGGTCACCCAGCCTCACCCCTGCCACCTATTTGTCATACCCTTACTGGTCACCCTGCCTTACCCTGCCACCTATTTGTCATACCCTTACTGGTCACCCTGCCTTACCCTGCCACCTATTTGCCTTACCGTTACTGGTCACCCTGTCTCACACTGCCACCTATTTGCCATACCCTTACTGGTCACCCTGCCTCACCTTGCCACCTATTTACTTTACCCTTACTTGTCACCCTGCATCACCCTGCCACCTACTTGCCATACCCTTACTGGTCACCTTGCCTAACCCTGCTATCCATCTCCCTTACCCTTACTGGTCACCCTGTTTCACCCTGCCTTACCATTGTTTCACCCTCATTTCTCACCCTGCCTTACCTTGTCTTACCATCGTTACCCTGCCTCACCTTCTGTTCTCTGCCTCTACTCTGCATCACCCCATCACCCTTCCTCTCCTCTGCCTCGTCCTGCCTCATCTTCAGATCACCTTAACCTTGCTTCTACCTCTCATCTCCCTCTGCCTCCCACATACCTCCTGCCTCACCCATGCCATCCCGCTTCGTATCTGTCTTACCTTCATCCCTGCCTCACCCTCATTTCCTGCCTTAACATTGCCTCGCCGTTATCTCTTCCTTATCCTGTTACGTCTTCTTTGTCTCTGCATCTTATCTGCCTCCTGCCTCACTCTCTGTGACCGGACCTCAGTTTTATCCATATCCTCTGATCCCTTGGTTATCATCTGACACTGCCTCACCCTCTGACACACTGCCTCACCCTCTGACACACTGCCCCACCCTCTGACACACTTCCCTCACCCTCTGACACACTGCCTCATCCTCTGACACACTGCCTCACCCTCTGACACACTGCCACACTCTCTGACACATTGCCTCACCTTGCTTGCCTCACCCTTCCTTCGTCAACCTCCCAGCCTCATTGTCTGTCTCATCTTCCATACTTCACCCTCTCTACTTCTCCCTCCCTGCCTCATCCTCCCCGTCTCACGCTTCCTGCCTCACATTGCCTACCTCACCCTGCCTGCCTCATCCTGCCTGCCTCACCATCTCTGTCTCAGTCACTTGTTTTACCCTCCTTCCTCACCCTCTCTCCTCAGTCACTTGCTTTTTCTCCAGCCTCTCCCCATTTCAACTTCCTGCCTCACCCTTCCTGTCGCACCCTGACAGCACGGAACTCCACACTCACACACACACACACACACACACACACACAGTCAAAACCTGTTCACATTTCCTTGATCAGATTCGCTAAGTTTATGATAGGGAAAATAAAAAGTATTCTGAGGAGGAAAGCAGCGGGGAGGAAAGTAGGTAAGGTAGTTGAGAAGGAGAGAAAGGAGAGATGGAGGAGGGTGAGGGAATGGAGGAGGAGGCGGATGAGTGCGGGATAAAGAGGAGGAAGAGAAGGAGGTAATGTGAATGAGAAAAGAGAGTACAAAGGAGTTCAAAGGAAAGCAAACAGCAACAGACATTATGGTCCTTTCTAGGCTATTTGTTAGCAGACTATGACTACTTAAACTAATTCTAAATGCTGAATGTTAAGGATAGGTAAAGCAAGAAGGCTCCATCGCCTTCAAACCTTCCAGGCAGGAAGAAGTGAGAAAAACCACCATGTAGCATGGAAAAACTTACATGGAAATTTCATAGGAAAGACTGAAAGGGAAAAGTTACATTCTATAATACTTTATCTATAAGCTACCAGTTTGAATAATCTGTAAGAGAAAGTAGTAAAGATAAAGTAAAATGAAATAATACAATAATAAATAACTCAGGCAAGACATTATGTGAGGGTAGGACGAGTTAACGGATCATCTGAAGACACAATGTGGAAATTGCACAGTGCACAGTGTGGATGTTAAGGGGTGATAAGGCAGCCTTGCCTGACGCTTTTAAGGTAGGCAGTAGTCAGTCAGGCCTCAGCTCCGTTCTCTCCACTGAGACAAGGAACTTTCCCATGCGGGACAAGTACACAAGTTTCCTCCTGAAGCAGTGACCCCTGGAACATTAAAAAAAAAAAAAATCCCGATGATGGTCACTTAACTAACAGACCCTCAGTGATCCACAGCCCATCACAGGTCGAAAATAATAGTAGTGACTGTTAACTCAGGGCTATCTGTGCATATAGTAGTGTGTACATGTGCTATATTTGCATTTAATAAATTGATCTGGGCTCTGAAGAAAAAAAAAAAGTTTATATATACGCAAGTGTTTTATTCAGGAGTAAATATATTAAGCTGCGGGTTAGAAGACAGATACTTATCCAAGTAATCTTTAAAGGCTAATATTGTATCACAATTTACTACACTTTGAGGGCAATTTGTTCTATATATTTACAACTCTATAAAAGAAGAAATGCTTAGATTCAAGCAATTGGAATCGTTTGCCGAATATTTTGTGCCCATTGCCTTTAGTATAATTCGAGTGATCAACTGTGAAGTATTTATTGACAGCCAGGTTATCATGCCCTTTGAATATCTGTTACAGATATTATATGACCAGAGGACATCAGTAATCTGGTGTATGTTTTTTTTTTTTTAATTCATTGGTTTTTCCTTCCTCCGTTCTGTAATTAAAAATAAATAAATAAATAAATACTTAAATGAAATCTCCTCGTAATCTGCGTTTAGTTACGGTGAAGAGATTCAGAGCTTCTAAACGCTCCTCTTATGGTTAGTTTCTCATGCTAGGTATCATTCTGGTCACCCGTCGCTGTACTCTTTCAAGTTTCTCTATATCTTTTTTGTAATAAGGTGACCAGAACTGGACACAGTACTCTAAATGTGGGTGAACTAGAGAATTATATAAGGTGCGGATGACCTTCTTGGATTTATATTCGAACGCACTACCAATGAATTCGATTAATTTGTTGGCTTTCTTAACAGTCTCTGTAAACTGTTTATTTGGTTTAAGATCATTTGCTATAATAATCCCCAAGTCTTTTTCATGACTAACATTATCTAACCCTCACACCATCATGAGGATAGGGAATGGACAAGGAGGAGAGAGAGAGAGAGAGAGAGAGAGAGAGAGAGAGAGAGAGAGAGGCTATAGGTGTGAAGGACCTTGAAAAGTGTGGAAAAAGAGGCTGAAGAGCATCTTGAGATGATCTTGAGACGGAGTTGAGGTTGAGAAGGGGGGAAAGGAGGGCCCAAGAAACAATGAACTTCTGTTAGACTATAAGGACTATTATTATTATTATTATTATTATAATTATTATAATTAAGGGAAGGAAAAATGAGTAAAATCAGAGGATGAAAGGATGTTAATTGAGATGAATGCAGCAAGAAAGAGATGGGCGGAGCATTTTGAAAGACTGTTAAATGTAGAGGAGGAAAGGGAGGCTGAGATTGTGGCAGATGGAAGGGTCAAGGAATAAATGTGTTGGGAGAGTTGAATGATTCTTTGATCACTTGAAGGAGGAAGTGGAGAAGGCAGTAAGGGAGATGAAAACATGGAAAGCTGCAGGTATGGATGGGTGTGCTGTGGAATGCCTGAAAGGTGGTGGAGCGACTATTGTTGACTGGTTAGTAAGATTGTTGAATGAGTGCTTTGTAGAAAGGTTTGGTGTCAGTAGACTGAGGAAATGCTTGTGTGGTCCCGTTGTATAAAGGTAAGGATGATAAGTATGAATGTACTAGCTTTAGGGATATAAGTCTGTTGAGTGCTGTAGGCAAGGTGTATGGTAGGGTGTTAATTAAGAGAGTTAGAGAGGGCACAGAGAGAGTGATTGGTGATGAGCAGTGTGGCTTTAGGAGAGGGAAGGGATGCGCGGATCAGGTGTTTGCTGTGAGACAAGTGTGTGGAAAGTATTTAGTGAAAGGCAAGGATGTGTTTTGGGCGATCATGGATTTAGAGAAAGTGTATCATAGAATTGATAGGAAAGCTTTGTGGACTGTTTTAAGATTGTATGGATTTGATGGTAGGTTACTAAAAGGAGTGAAAAGTTTTTAAGTAAATAGTAGAGCGTGTGTAAGAGTGGGAAATACTGTGAGTGATTGGTTTCCCGTGCGAGTGGCGCTGCGGCAGGGCTGTGTGATGTCGCCTTGGTTGTTTAATATTTATATGGATGGTTTTGCAAGGAAGGTGAATGCAAGAGTGTTATGTAGGGGTCTGAGTGCAGAGAATGTTGATGGTTGTGAGTGGAATTTGAAGCAGCTGCTGTTTGCAGATGACACTGCACTGGTGGCTGATTCAGAGGGGAGATTGAGACAGTTGGTAGAGGAGTTTGGAAGGGCATGTGAAAGGAGGAAATTGAAAGTAAATGAGAATAAGAGTAAAGTGATGAAGTGTACGAGGTTGGTAAATGGTAGGAGGATGAATTCAGTTTTGAATGGTGAGTTGCTTGACGAGGTAGAGTGTTTTAAGTATTTAGGGTCACATGTTGCTGTGGATGGAAGAATAGATGCAGAAGTGAAGTTTAGAATGAATGAAGTAGGAAAGGTGCTGGGAGGAATGAAGAAAGTGTTTAGATGTCATTTGTTTGGAATGGATGTAAAGAGAAGGCTGTACGAGGGTGTTGTGGTACCAACTGCTTTATATGGAGCTGAAACATGGACTATGGGTGTGGCAGAGAGGAAAAGTTTGAATGTAATGGAGATTAGGTGTGAGGAGTATATGTGGAGTGACGTGTATGGATTGAGTGAGAAATGATGAAGTGTGAAAGAGAACTGGAGTTGTTCGGAAGATGGCTGATCAAGTTGAGCAGAGGGTGTTGCGATGGTTTGGGCATATGGAGAGAATGGATAATGAGCGATTGGTGAAAAAGATAACTAGATCTGATGTGAGATGTGTAAGGCTGAGAGGAAGATCACAAACAGGGTTGATGGACAGTGTGAAGAGAGCGTTGGATGTGAGAGGGATGTCTGTTGAGCAAGGAAGAGTGGATGTGAGTGATAGAAATGAATGGGGAGAAATTGTTAATGAATAAATGATGACGCAGCCCTGAGGGGATATTCTCCCACATTTGTCTGATCAGCTGATCAGGTCAGGTGCGGGTAAGGGGATGGGTCTACCTGTATTATTATGTGGCAGAGGTAAACCAGCTCTGCTGCTGGGCCCTGCTGTGGATGTCACTGATTGCACTGCACAGTTGACCCTCATGCGATGTAGTGCGGTGAGGATCTGTTCCTTCTCCCCTTTGGGGCTAAGATGCGAATGAATGTGTTTGAGTGGATGAGTACATTGGGAGTGTGTTGTCCTGTCTCGGCTACCACCCTTTCCTTGGGGGAAGGAGCCTAGGTATATAGATAGATTATTATTATTATCATTATTATTATTATTATTATTATTATTATTATTATCATTATTGTTATTATTATTATTATTAATATTATTATTATTATTATTATTTTTGATGTCGTTGTCATCATTATTATTATCATTTTATTATTATTAAAACTTCCCCCTGTGGCGGGGGGGACAAAATCTGGCCGCACTATGGGGTGGTACTACTACTCTGCGCCCAGGTTGTGTTACGAAGAATACTGCCAACGTATTCCCTGCGTGTCGTAAAAGGCGACTAAAAGGAGCTGGGTGAGGGACTAGTGACCCCCTCACTCTGATTTTTAGTTCTAAAAAGAGACAGGCCAGAGAAAGGGATGGGGATGTAGTTATCCCCGTACCCTGAAGATTGGGTCTACGAATGTGCGTGGATGTAGTACAATTGAGGCTAAAAGGGAGGAGACTGGGAGAATGTTTGTGAAAAGAAAGTTGGATGTGTTAGCTTTGAGTGAAACGAAGATGAAAGGGAAGGGTGAGTCTATGTTTGAAAGTGTGAATGGAAGATTGTCAGATGTTGATAGAGGAAGGGCAAGAGAATGTGTGGCTTTGTTAGTGAGTCTGGAAGTACAGCAGTGTGTGACTGAATGGAAGGAGGTGTCATCGAGACTGATGTGGGTGAAAGCGAAATTTGAACGTGAGCTGTGGGTGTTTGTGAGTGCATATGGGCCTGGTAGTGAAAGGGATGAAGAAGAGAAGGAGTCTTTCTGGAATGATGTTGATGAGTGTCTGCAGAGTTTTGGAGCGAATCTGAATGTGGTAATGATGGGAGATCTGAATGCTAGAGTGGGAAATGTAGCAGTTGAAGGTGTAGTTGGTATGCATGGTGTGCCTGGAAGAAATGAAAATGGGGAACGAATGATAGCGATGTGTGTTGAGCGAGAGATGGTGATTGGAAATACGCTGTTTGAGAAGAAAGATATTTATAAGTATACATGGGTGAGACAGGAGGGTGGAAGGGTTGTTGATAGAGCTTTGATGGACTATGTGGTTGTGTCTAGGAATGTAATAGGAAGATTGTTGGATGTGAGAGTTCTGAGAGGGGAGGGTGGAGATATGTCTGACCACTACCTAGAGGAGGGAAAGTTAAAAGTAAGTAAGAGATGGGTGGTAGCTACTAGGTTAAGTGTGTCAGGGAGGTTTTGAAAGTGAGTGAGTTGGATAAAAGAGAGAATAAGATAGAGTATCAGGAAAAATTGAAAGATGAGTGGAATGCAGTGAAAGATCGGGAAAATGGCAGTGTGGAGGAGGAATGGCAGTTGTTTAAGAGTGCTGTGGTGGGACATTCAGAGGAGGTGTGCGGTGTGAGACGTGTGGGTGGTGGTGTTAGATAAGGAAGTGAATGGTGGTGCGAGGAAGTAAATATGGCTGTGGCTGAGAAGAGACGTGCATATGAAGCGTGGCTGCCGAGGAAGGATGAGATGTCATATGAAAGGTATAAGGAAAAGAGGAATAGGGCGAGAAGGGCTGTGCTTGATGCTAAAGTGGCAGCAGATGAGAGGTGGGGTAGGAGGCTGACAGAGAATTTTCAATAGAATAAGAAAATGTTTTGAAAGGAGGTGAAAAGGGTGCAAAAGGGAGAGTCTGGGAAGGAGGAACGAGTAAAAGCAGAGGATGGAAGGATGTTAATTGAGATGGATGCAGTAAGGAAGAGATGGGCAGAGTATTTTGAAAGATTGTTAGATGTAGAGGAGGAGAGGGTGGCTGAGATTGTGGCGGATAGAACGGTGCAAGGAATAAATGTGTTGGGAGAGTTGAATGATTCTTTGATCACGAAGGAGGAAGTGCAGAAGGCAGTAAAGGAGATGAAAACAGGGAAAGCTGCAGGTATGGATGGGTGTGCTGTGGAATGCCTGAAGGGTGGTGGAGTGACTATTGTTGACTGGTTAGTAAGATTGTTGAATGTGTGCTTTGTGAAAGGTATGGTGCCAATTGACTGGGCAAGTGCTTGTGTGGTCCCGTTGTATAATGGCAAGGGTGATAAGTATGAATGTACTAGCTTTAGGGGTATAAGTCTGTTGAGTGCTGTAGGTAAGATGTATGGTAGAGTGTTAATTATGAGAGTCAGAGAGGGTACAGAGGGAGTGATTGGTGAGGAGCAGTGTTGCTTTAGGAGAGGGAGGGGATGCATGGATCAGGTGTTTGCTGTGAGACAAGTGTGTGAAAAGTATTTAGTGAAAGGCAAGGATGTGTTTTGGGCATTTATGGATTTAGAGAAAGCGTATGATAGAATTGATAGGGAGGCTTTGTGGACTGTTTTAAGATTGTATGACTTGATGGTAGATTGCTAAAAGGGATGAAAAGTTTTTATGTAAATAGTAGTGGGAATTAATGTGAGTGATTGGTTTCTGGCAAGAGTGGGGCTGCGACAGGGATGTGTGATGTCGCCTTGGTTGTTTAATATTTACATGGATGGTGTTGCAAGGGAGAGTGAATGCAAGAGTTTTAGGTGGAGGTCTGAGTCTGGTGAATGTTGATGGTGGAGAGTGGAATCTGAAGCAGCTGCTGTTTGCAGATGATACTGCACTGGTGGCTGATTCAGAGGAGAGATTGAGACAGTTGGTAGAGGAGTTTGGAAGGGTGTGTGAAAGGAGGAAATTGAAAGTAAATGAGAATAAGAGTAGAATTGATGAAGTGTACGAGGTTGGTAGATGGTAGGAGGATGGAATATAGTTTTGAATGGCATGAGTTGCTTTGAGGAGTGTGGAAGAGTGTTTTAAATATCTACGGTCACATGTTGTTGTGGATGTGTAAGTGAATAGATGCAGAAGTGAAAATTTCTAGAATAAATGATGTAGGAAAGGTGCTAGGGAAGAATGAAAAAAGTGTTTAGATGTTGTTCGCTTAGAATGGATGTAAAAAGAAGGCTGTAGTGGAGGGTGTTGTGGTACCGGCTGGGTGTTATATGGGGCTGAAACATGGAATATGGGGTGTAGTAGAGAGGAAAAGTTTGAATGTAATGGAGATGAGGTGTCTGAGGAGTGTGTGTGGAGTGACAGTGTATGGATCGGGTACAGAAATGATGAAGTGTGAAGGAGGAACTGCTGGAGTTGTTTGGAAGATGTGGCTGGTAAAGTTGAGCAGAGGGTGTTGCGATGGTTTGGGCATATGGAGAGAATGGATAATGAGCGTATTGGTGAAAAAGATAGCTACAGATCTGATGTGGGAGAGGTATAAGGCTGAGAGGAAGACCACGAATAGGATGGATGGACAGTGTGAAGAGAGCGCTGGATGTGAGAGGGATGTCTCAAGTTGAGCAAGGAAGGAGTGGCTGTACATGACAGAAATAAATGGAGAGAAATTGTGGAATGAATAAGTGATGAAAGCACAGCCCTGAGGGATATTCTCCCGCATTTGGTTTGACTCAGCTAGTCAGGTCAGGTTTGGATAAGGGGATGGGTCTGTTATGTGATGTGGCAGGGGTAAACCAATTCTGCTGTCAAGGCTGTACCTGCTGCGGATGTCACTGATTGCATTGCGCAGTTGAGTCTTGTGCGGTGTGGTACGGTGAGGATCTGTTCGTTCTCCCCTTTGGGACTAAGATACGAATAGATGTGTTTAGATGGATGAGTGAATGGGGAGTGTGTCGTCCTGTCTCGGCTTCCTCCCTTTCCTTGGGGGAAACAGCCTGGGTGTAACAGAATGAATAGAAAACTTCCCCTATCCCTCTAGGAGGCTTTTTTGGTTTTTGTCATTACTATTATTAATGATATTGTTATTATTATTTATATTAAATATTATTATTATTATATATATTATTATTATTATTATTATTATTATTATTATCAATATTATTATTACTGTAGTATCCATCGATTCATCCATCCATCATCCAGTCCTATGTCTTAGAGAAGCGTAATGGGAGCCCGAGGCTAAGCAAGTTCAGGTCCTGACATTTAAGATGGGAGTGACCAGTCTCACTCACCCTTGAGTGGCATTACGAAGAACAAAAAAAAAAAATCCACCCCTTGGATATAAACAAACACAGGATCAGTCCGATTGGAGAGCCTTAATTACCCACTAAAAATTCCACTAATTGCAATATTACCCACGAATTATTAGTTTCATTATTATTATTATTATTATTATTATTATTATTATCATTTAATACTATTACTATTGTGTATTAATCATTGTTATTGTCATTATTCAGTTATCATTAAAATTTCTTACATCTCTGCAGGATTTTCTTTTGTTTTTGTCATTATTATTATTGTTATTAGTTATTGGTAATTTTAAAACTGCAATATTTCAAAAAGACTATTTTGGCTTAGAGCCTTCAAACAGTCAGCTCTTGAGTCAGACATCTGTCCACTTTTTTTGGCCACGTATGGTTGCAATCTGTCTCTCCGATCTCTGGATATTATCCGGAACACTGAAACGTGAGTCAGCCAAGCTCTCTCAAAGAGCAGCTTAAGCTAGGAAGCTGAAATTTTACTGCCATTATAACCGTAAGTCAGGACTAAAGCTGGAAGAGGTGCGGTTCCAATCAGCTGATTACTCTCTAAGATCGCTTGAGGTAGAAAAATTGAGGACTTTTCGAACATTCTGGATGTCACCTAATTTTCCCTGAAGGGTCAAAGCCAGAATCATCAAAGTTAGTGGACACTTATGGTCTGTGATGACCTAATGTGACATACACAAGATCAGCGACCCGACCTCAAGGTCCTTTTATAGCTCAGCTTCAAGTAGGCAATGGCCGTGGGAAGTTTTTCATTTTCAAAGTTGTACCAGGACAATTTTACAATATTCTAGGTGTTATTATCTTTGCTTTATAAATCATCATTATCATTATCATCATCTTAACTTCATTATCATACGTCATTGTCCGTCAAATATTATTATTATTATTATTATTATTATTATCATCATCATCCTCGTCATTATTAGTAGTACTATTATTATTATCATTATTGTTCGAGCGAGAGCAAAGCGAGCAAGAGCACCGAATTTAATCACAGTTTGGACCCCCGACATATTTTTTTATTACCTGAACGAAAAATTTGTCAGCATCAACAACAAATCCAGGCAGGGGTAGGGAGAAAAAGCTCTGTAGTACAGCAGTGAACTTTTTATATCTCAGCTAATTTTGAAGTTACAAGAAAGATAGACACCAATCTGATAATCGCATAAAAATCCTCAATTATTTTCATTTCATAGACAGCCCGTAATTCCCAATAGTTTTCCGTGAAATCGAGAAACTTTTTTTTTTTTTTTTAAGCAGATTACTTATAACAATAAGCTGCACTTGAAATGTAACGCTCTAATGTTGTGTGGGTAAGCGTGGCAGTATGTACTGACGATTGGTGCTGAGCAACCAGATTTTACCTTTTTCAAAAGTAATACCTTCTGTTAGGCTTTTTTTTTTTTTTTTTGAAAATTTTGGCTGAATTCAGGTATAACTAACACAGTACTTTGATCAAAGAAACTCTGAATTTCTGATTTATGATTAGAATCCAGACTCACTGAGAGATTTAGTGAAAGCAATTTTGGTAAAGGATGAGACAAAAAGCAAAGTCATTATTAACCTGCTGGGTCCCAAGCCCTAGTCCTAAAATTAATACAAGTGGAGTAATTGGTCTTCGGAGGTGTGAGGGAATGTTTTTGGTGCAATCTAATAAGTTCTTAGTATTTTCAGATCAGGAAATCAGATAAAGATGATGAGCCACATGAGACAATATTCAGCACTCACTGACTTGCCAGCTACGCTCCACGGTACAAACATACCCGTGGCGTCCCATTCACGTGATGGATAAATATCCACATGTTTTGTCATTGCCAATCCCTTAAATGATACATAAACGCGAATCAATTGCAAGGTCTAATTTGCACAATTTTAGAAGAATTTTCGCTAGTGATTTTTGGCACGTATACGGGACACCTTCCTCCACAAGATGCCAGGCAGGGACGATAACTTACCCAGCATGACCTCCTCCCTCACGTGCATGCCCTTTTTCTCAGCAATTCACCTGTTATCAGTGACTTGGCCAGTAAAGCCATGTCATGCCACAGTACAAAATTCAGGGCC
>NC_137034.1:11977558-12005058 GCF_032717465.1 Coenobita brevimanus
TACCTTTCCACATTTTGTTTAAGTGTCAGTAAAACAGTTTGTCATGACTCACATTAAACACGGTGTCATCAAACTGGGTTGAATGCATAATAATTCACAGTTACCAGACTATCTACCTGTCTATCTATCAGTGTATTCCTGTCGCAAAATACCTTGATCCCTTAAAGGGTGGCCACAAAGAAATTGCCTCCAAGTTGCCCCATCCTCTGCCATTTGACTGTCCTCCCTCCACCTCGTTAGCAGTTTCATATATATCTCTCCTCTCCACCGCTTCGTCTCCTACTCTTTCTTTTATGCAAAGAAGAAGGAACCAAAGGCCAGGATCCGCAAACCATTAATCCCAAGTAAAAAAAAAAAAAGCTTGACAAGAGATCCAAATTCAATATCGGTTCATTTCGGGATGCCTGGACACACTGCGTTTGAAAGATTGGGGATCATAGGAAGTAGGAAATACAGAGGGAGACAGTTCCAGAGTTGACTTGTTACATAATTGAAGGACTGGAAGAAACAGTTAACTCTTGCATTTGAGAGTTGGACAGAAAAGGGATCAGAGTTTGTTGCTAGACTGGTGTTACGCTCACGTCGTATATAGGTGGAGGGATGCAAGCAGACAGTTCAGAGAAGCAGTGACCAATGAAGTAGCGATAGAAAAGAGATAAAGATGCAAGAGTGCGAAGAAGAGGCAGAGGTTGAAGGGAACCAGTAAGAGGAGGAGAGTTAATGAGATGAAAAGCCTTTGGCTTCACCCAGTTGCAAGGAGCAGTACATGGGTAGCCTTCCCAAACGGGAGAGTTGTACTTTATGCTGGGGTGAATAAAATCTGTGTATAAAATCAACAACTGTGCAGAGGTAAAGAAGGTATGGAGTCGTGGTTAGCACACCTAATCTCTTGGATGCAGATTTTATGAGAGATGTAACATGATCTTTCCAAGATAAATCCTGAGAGAATGAAACCCAGAATATATTTAAAGATGATGCAGGATTGGGCTTATTATTATTTAACATTAGTGGGTACTCAGGAAGATTTTGTCAGGTTGTTAGGTGTAAAAACTGAGACTTCGATGCATTAAAAACAACAAGATTACTTTTACCCCAGTCAGAGATACTAGCCAAAGTCAGATATTACGTATGCCATAGCCTCATCCCTTGTTTGTTGAAGTAATTGTTGCGATGGACGTTGCGGGAACCGACTGGAAAAGTGCAGGGAGGAATCGTTAGTGTAGCGAGTGGAGAGGATTAGATGTACAGCTAAGAAAGTCATTTATGAATAAAAGGAAGAGAGTTGGTGATAGGACAGAGCCCCTGAGGAACACCACTACTGATAGATCTAGGTGGAGAAGAATGGTAATGTCTACAGCAGCAGCTATAGGACGACCAGAAAGGAAGTTAGAGATGAAGGTACAGATAGAAGGAGAGATACTGTTAGAGGGCAGTTTGGAAATTAAAGTTTAGTGCCAGAATCGATCGAAAGCCTTTGAGATATCAAGTGCAGCGGTAAAACTTTAGCCAAAGTCCAGAAAGAAGGATGACCAGGAGTCTGAAAGGTAGGTGAGAAGATCGCCAATAGAGCTTCCCTGACGGAACCCATACTGACGATCAAGAAGAAGGTTTAAAATTTTTCTGTTAAGAAGAGACTCAAAAACTTTTGAGACATGATGTTAAAGCAGTTGGGCGATAGTTAGAGGGCTGGGAATGGTCATTCCTCTTTGGGACTGGCTGAATGAGAGCAAACTTCCAGCAAGAAGGAAAGGTATAAGTTGACAGACAAAGGCGAAGGGTTTATCTAGGCAGGGTATAAACACAGAAGCACAGTTCTTGAGGACAACATGAGGAACCCCATCAGGCCCAAATGCCTTGTTAGTATTGAGGTCTGTGATGGCAGAAATTACATCAGTTTAAGATATTTTTGATGTCACCTATGAGGAAGTCAGAGGGGGGAAGTGATGGAGGAACACATCGGAAACGTCTAAGGTGGAATTGGAGAAGATAGCTCAAGGCGAAGAGATATGCATCATGAGTAGAAGAAATAGGTACAGAGCCATCAGGGTAGAAAAGAGGGAGGGAAGGATGATGAGGTAAAGTTGTTAGAGAGGTTTTTGGCAAGGTGCCAGAAGTATTGAGTGAATTCAAGCTGGAGAGTTGAAAGCATTGAGCACGGATGAAATTAGTTTAAGCAGAGTGAAGAACAGACTTAGCACGATTCCGAGCAGAAGCACAAAAAATATGTACTTCAGGGATGGGTTGGCTCCGGCATCTTTTATTGGCCCTCTCCTTCTTGTCGACATCATTGAAACAAACGTGATTAAACCAAGGCTTTCCTGCATTAGTCATAGGATATGAGAAAGGAATGTATGCTTCCATTTCTGAAAGAATAACCTCCATAATGCGTAAGGCACACTCTGATGGCTGGCTCTGCTATGGAGCTTCCCAATCAGCAACTCCAAAGTGCCACAGCCGATGTTTCCTTTGAGGGTCCATAGGGCTGTACTCTGAGTGATAGGACAGGCTAAGATAATAAGGTTGTGATCGGAGGAGCCCAATGGATAAGAAAGATTAACAGTAAAGCAGAAGGATTAGTTGAAAGAAAGAGGTAAAATATGTTGGAACTCTCTCCAAGGTGGTCGGGGTTATGGGTAGGTGGGGTGCTGTACAAGCTGCTCTAGGTCATTAAGGAAAGAAAAGATGTAGGCTTGTTCACCAGGTGGATCAGTGAAAAGAAAGGAGAGCCAAAGGTGGTGGTTAACACTGAAATCTCCTAGAATGGAGATCTCAGAGAAAGGAGAAATGGATAGAATGTGTTCCATGATGGAAGTAAGATAGTTGAAGATTTTTTCATAGTCAGTAGAATCAGGGGACAAGTAAACAGTACAGACATATTTAGTCAGAGAATGACAGGAAAGCCGAAGCCAGAGAGCAGAGAATTCAGAAGAATCAAGGTCAAGAACATGAGAGCAAGATAAGTTGTTAAATACATATACACAACACCCACCTTTGGCCTTGATATGAGTATAGAGAAAGTGGGATGATACAGAAAAGGGTTTGCTATCAATTGTTTCAGACAGTTGAGTCTCATTTATGAACAGAAGGTGAGGTTTAGAGGGAGAAGAGGTGGTGCTCAACAGAGAACAAGTTAGGAGGAAAGACCGCGAATGTTGCAGAAATGAAGTTGAGTCAGACAGTGATTCCAGGCAGCTCGTTGTGTCGTCAGCGGGAGAGGGGTGGATGGTGGGGGCATTTATGCCCCTCTTCCGGGGAACTCCAAGGTTTGGCTATTAGACTCCATTAGTTTCTTAAATTTTGGAAAACGAAGTGCAGTGTGTATTGTGCATGTAATTTGGTGTTGACAGAGAAACTTGTATTGGAGAGCATGCTGGCCTCCTCTCTGTGTTACTGAAACACTGAAAAAGTTCAGCAAAAGAGGATGATCAGGAACTAGTCCCGAGGGCTGATGAAACAGAAGCTCCAGCTCTCCCTCTCATCAGCTTTTCATCCATCTTGGAAGTACTGCCCTGCTCGACTGGTGCTACAGTCTACTGTCCCCCTCCCCATCCCTCCATTTCGTCCTTCGGTCTCCCTCTCCCCATCCCTCCATCTCCTATTCCCCGTTCCCCCATTTCCTTCTGGGTCTCCCCTCTCCATCCCTCCATCTCATCCTTGGTCTCCTCCCCTCGCCCCACCTTCAGTAATCAGTCACTAAATCACGTGGTTACTCATCGCTCCCGTCTAAATGTATTGTACCTAAGGGCACTGGTAATTACTTTACTATTTTGCGGCAGGTACAGAAAATTTATTACATTTTTTTTATTATTTCCAGATAAAATATAAAATGATATAAAAGTTTACACACTTCCCCTTCTGACATTCTTTCCCTTCATTCTTTCCTCTTCCTTCTGCTCATGGGAGACTCTACACTTGAGTGACAAGCTGAATGGTTTCCTGTACCAGGAAACCATTTACTACGTTGGGTGGTAACCATATAACCAAATTATGGCGTTTGGTGGTTTAGCGGGTACTTAAGGAGCTCCAATTGGATTGAGCCCGTGTAGGTTTATATCTAAAGTGTGGTTGGTGTTGGCTGGTTCACGTAATGCCACTCAGGGATGAATATATATATATATATATATATATATATATATATATATATATATATATATATATATATATATATATATATATATATATATTCTTGTAGGCATAACTTTGATCTACCGTCTTCTTGGTGGTGTTGTGGTCTCAAAGGTTGGTCGGACTGATGGCTTATGCGCCTTACGGAGCCTCGATTCGAGTCTCTCGCTAGGCGGCAGAAGGTGGTCCGAATTTATAATTTGTTAAGTAGTCTGGTGACCTATCATTAAATGTCCTGTTCACACACACACACACACACACACACACACACACACACACACACACAGATAGATAAATAGATAGATATGAATGCAAGTAGTGAGAGGGAAATGAGTGTGGGACGCAAAAGATGGCTAATAATATATGCCAATAACAAGAAAGCTCAATATACTATAACCGCACGAAGCGCCAGGGCAATGACATACCCATAACTTGGACGATCCTCATAGCACGATACTGAACGTAACGTGGAGGAGTCTGTGTTACAATAATGTGAGCGGCGGCTGTACAGGAGGAGGTAATATCCCCAGGATATTAGCTTTCCTTACTATACCTGCTGTGATAGGTGGTGGCCCCGTGTTGGAGTTTGTCAGTAATGCGGAGGAGGACATTACACTCTAGTCACTCCAACTGGGCCTAAAACTGTCATATCCCCACTTTGAATGCTGAATTGTAACAATAGATTAATAGTGCAACATGATGCTAGTCACAGAGAAGTGCTATGGAGTTTATGTAGTAGCAGTGGCTTTACATTTTTCACATTGACGTTACGTGAAAATAACCTACAAAAAGACGAAAAACTGGGCCAATTTAAGGCAAATTAAGTAACTTCGTAGCTTAAGGCGGAAGAAAATGAGCTACGCAGACCACTGAAAAAGCTTGGAGTTATATTAATTAGTTTTATTTTTTTTGATTGAGAGTGAAAGTTTATAGTTATTGAGTTGATTTATCGATTATTTTCGTGTTACAGATAATAATTAAACCTTGAAAATCTCTACACAAGCAGTCATAAATCATCCATATCCATGTCATCATAGGCCACCACTGACACGTCACCATACGGTAGATCTTTCACCTTTACTTTACCCAGATTTTCGTCCATTGATAGCTTATTTTACGTAGCTCAATGGCGGAAAAAGACAATAGGTAAGACCAAGACGGACCGATGGCAGTTTTAGGCCAGGTTAGAGTATGAGTATAGTTAGCCACTGCACTTCGCTGGATCGGGGTTTAACTAGAACCTATTTACTTAGACGCCTGGCGGTTTAGTGGTGTCAGGAACATGTGTGTCGGCCTTCTACCTTACGTGAATGTGCCACTTTTTTTCGACAATTTCAAGCTAAAATTAGTTGTTGTTATGAATTTGTCAGTGTTTTAAGGTCATTTCAATAATACAAAAACGTAATCATTTTCCTGTGTCCGTAATATCTATCTATCAAACAATTGCCAGATACCTTAATCCCGTAAGGGGTGGCCACAAACAAATCGCCTCCATGTCGCCCTGTCCCCGGTCATTTCATTGCCCTGCTCCCAGATCACACTCGCCTTTCTCTCTTATACCTCTCCACTCCATCCATCCATCTCATCCTTGGCCTCCCCCACCCTCTCCCACCCCCACCAAACTCACCGCTGCTGGCGAGCCTCCTTGTCATTGTCTCACTCTCCATCCTCTTCACATGGCCAAACCACCTCAGTGTGTTCCTCCTAATGCTTCTCATCACATCCACATCCACACCACAACGTTCCTTCACTTCCTCATTTGTCAGTCTGACTTTCCATGTGACTCCACATGCTCCTTTCAAATAACTCATTTCCTTTGCTCTAACTCTGGACATATGTCCTTCCAACAAGGTCCAAGTTTCACTTCCATACTTTAGAGTTGGTATCACAATACTCTCATGTAGCAGCTTTTTCACTTCCATGCTCACTTCCCTGTTTCCTATCACTACTTTCAAGCAACCAGCAACCTTTCTTCCCTGTTGTACCCTTTCAAGCACTTCACCCTCCAAACTTCCATCCTTACTCATCACACTACCCAAGTACTTAAACGCACTCACATTTTCCATTTCCTCCTCATCCAACCTCTCTTTACATTCACTGACTTCACATCTCTCGAAGAACATAACTTTACTCTTCCCTACATTAACCTTTAGATTCCGTTTCTTACACACAATCCCAAACTCATACACCAAGCCTTGCAGCTCCCCTTCGTCCTCACTTAACAACACAGTCTCATATGCAAAGAACAGTACAGGGAGTTTCCAAACACCGCCCTCTCTCACTAGGGCCACTCCAACATCAACTGCTCCTACCTTGTATCACTTTTATAACCCCATCCATATACAGACTGAACAACCATGGAGATGTGACACATCTCTGTTTCAATCCAACCTGCAAATAGAAAAAGTCACTCTGCCTGCCATCCACACGCACTGCAGCCTTAGCACCCTCATACTGTACATACTCTTCATTGCCTTCAACAATTTCCTATCTGCTCCATATATTCATAATACTTTCCACAATCCTTGTCTATCCACCCCATCATATGCTTTCTCCAAATCCATGAAGGCCTTCTTACAGCTTTTCTTCCCCTTCTCTAGAAACTTTTCCACTAAAGATCTAAGAATGAATATCTGATCTACACAACCTCTTCCCTTCCTAAAACCTCCCTGTTCTTCTCCAACTAATTCCTCTTGTTATTTCTCTTCTAACTCTGTTAATAAGTATCCTACCATATACTTTTCCTATTACACTAAGAAGGCAAATGCCCCTATGATTACCATTAACCCCTTCTTTTCCCCCTTTTCTTTTGTACAGGGGAATAATTATAATTCTGATGTCCAATCCTCCGGGACTCTACCTTATCTGCCACATCCATTCTACTAATACTATCACGCCCCGATGCTCCAGGATTTCACCACACACTCCATCAATTCCTGGGGCTTTCCCCATTTTAATTTTCCTCATTGCTTCCACAACTTCCATCCTCACTGATTTCTTCCTCTTCTCACATCCCTCCTTCTCCCAGCCATTCCCTCAGCCAATTAAACTTGCATTATTTTCATTCCCTCCATGTTCAACAATTCCTCTAAACTGTTCTCTTCATCTGCTCATTTTTACTCCCTTCTCGACTAGGTAATCTACCATTTTATCTTTCACACCCCAAGTAACTAATCTGGCACCATAACTCTCCTTTCCCTCCTTCCAGAACATTTTCTTACATTCCCTCCACTTTACACTCAAGTTTATTCCATATTCCTTATCCACTCTCTTTTCTTACTCTCTCTTACCAGTCTTTTCACCTCTCTCTTCCTATCTACATATAACTCTCTTCTTCCTTCTCCCAACTTCTTCCACGTCCCTGTTTCTCATCCACTCACTATAATGCTTTCTTCTTTGTACCACAGCCATTCTCACCTCTTCATTCCGCCATGCTGTTTCCTGCACCCCCTTTCGTCTTCGTTCACCCCCACACACCACTCCTCACATGCTGCACAGATTTCTTCTTGTGAATATCTTGCACACACCTTCCACGTCCCCCATCTGTTCCCATCCATATTTACCCAATCGTTCCTTCACTTCCCTCTTATAATAGTCAGTCTTTTTTCCATCTTCTTGAAGCCTTTCCACCTCCTAATTTGAACAACATCCTCCTGGCCTTCCCTTCTTGTATTTCTCCATTTCATTATTACCTTGATTCTGACCACCACCAAATGGTGGTCAGAAGGTCCACTCCCCGAACGTCTATATACTCTTGCATCCATTACACGCCATCTCATCCTTTTCATCCACACATACATAACCAATCATTGCCTTCCGTTCATTCAGTTCACTCACCAATCGTTCTCATCAGTCGCCACGTATACCTATGGATCATTTTGAGTCTGAAGATGGAAGAGGTGTGGAAAGATTAAAATTAACGACCCAGTTTTGTATTACTGTACTTTCAGGATAATTTTGCACTGTTTACGCTACTCGAACTTTCCGTAAATCAAAACAAGAAAGAGTTTGTTTATTGTTTAATTTATTTTCCCTCGTCTGCCTACGTCGGCCTTTCGTTATAGGTAGAAAAACGACATAGAGCAGTAAATCTGGTTTACAGTAGTTTTTTTTTTAATTTACGAACTCCCGTTAATTTTGAAGATTTTTTAAGTATAAGAATGATGCTCCTCTGTAATGGTTATGCTACTCTTTCTAATTTCAAAACTAACTCTCTCTCTCTCTCTCTCTCTCTCTCTCTCTCTCTCTCTCTCATCTTCAATACCACTTTATTTTGCTTAGTATCCTAACCTCTTCCTTTCTCTATATATTTCCTTTTTCATTGTTTCCTTGGTCATACATTCTTTCCATTGATATTCAGCCATCTCTTAACCTTTTCGCTATAATAATATATTTACATAATAATCTTATCAGATAAATTTACTGATAGATAGACCTCACGTGGTAAAAGGGTTAAGAATAGACAGGAATCAAAACAAAATACTAAAACAGATGGACTAACAAACAGGCAGGGAGAGAGCTGAAACACACACACACACACACACACACACACACCCACACACACACACACACACACACACACACACACACACACACACACACACACACACACTCTCATGCACGCCAACACTAGGATAAATTTCAGTATAGAAGTCAGCTTCCACACTGATATCAGTGCTGTCTTATTGCTATTATTTTGCAACACTATTAGCAGGATTTAAGAGTAATGATCCTCCTCTACAGTGCAATGATGAGAAACTGCCTGGAGTGTCAGGGAATCATGTACAGTATTTTCACTGAACCTAAATATGACATAATTATTGATACTTGTTAAGCAGCAATGCCAATAACACCCATGGCAATATAAATGTACTATGATAAGCGTGAGTGTATAAACAAATGGGAATCAGGCGCATAATAGATTTTTTAAAGAGTTTCAGTGACAATATAAGAGGTAATTATTCCAAGATTTGAACAGACGTGAAATTTAAAATTAGATTAAGTGAATTTTTTCCCTACGAAATCTTCCACTTGTATCTGCACAACAGGCATCTCTTCATCTGAATTTGGGCCAGTTTTTCGACGTTTTGCAGCTTATTTCACGTGGTGGGTTATTAACGGACTGAGACAATATAGTGGTTCGCGTTGTTTTTATAGCACTTCTTTTTGTGACTAGATCAATACTCTCGTGTTACTGGTGTTGTTATAACACAACAGCGAAGAGGAGGGAAAGCAGTTTTAGGTCGTTAGAGTAAAAAGGGTTTTGTAGTAAACTGGCTAACACATTTTCAGGAAAACTGATTACGAGGCATAGCATTCATACGGATTACTACAGCCTTTTTACACTAAATTAGCTCTAATTTGCTACATCCCCATCATGAATGCTGAGTTGTAGGAGTACATTTGCACTGGAATGCGATGCTGGTCGCAAAGAAATGCTACGGAAAGAATGTACTGTAGAGCATTTGTCCTGTCTCTTCTACCTCTGAGATACGTGACATAACCCAGTCTGAGCCAGGTTAGAGTAAAAAGAGAGTATAGTCAGATTTACATGGTTAGGAAGGTCTGGTGTTGCCAAACAGATCTAGATAAAGTTCTTAGTAGGGGAAAAAGACAATAGCATCATTCTTTGACAACTCGCCACTCTTCCAGGTAATTAAGTAGTAAAAATTATTGTGTTATTCCTGTTTTATAAGAAACCGCGTAATACTTTGCGGATAAGCATTGTCAGCGTGTCTGTGTGTTTGTCTGTTTGGACCCCTCGGATTTCTCGAAGTGCCATACACAGGGGTGTAGCAAAAGGGAGGGGGCGAAGGAGGCGGCCGCCCCTCCTTGAGGATCTTGAAATCGTTCGGGGCTAAAAAATGATAATTAAATCTTAAAAAATAAATAAATAAAATACCTTCTAAAGAGAAAGAGAGAGAGAGAGAGAGAGAGAGAGAGAGAGAGAGAGAGAGAGAGAGAGAATCTAGCTGAGCCAACATCAAGCAGACATAATTTTGGATCGGTTCTCAAAGAGACAAGCAAGAAGTCTTAATCTCCTCTTAGGGATACACAGTACTGTCATGGCATGCAAAAATTGCTTGATAGCATATTTATGTTACTAGAATTTTTTTTTTTTTTTTTTTTTTTTTTAGATATAGCGGTTATAGAGTACCAGTACAAATTAAAATTACATTTATTTGTCTCGGTTCGAAATCTTATGTTTTTGTTAATCAGTGTTTCTTTCTTAATTAAAATTAACCATAACTGTGATTTCTTAAGCAATATCTGTTCAAAGTATGGACAACGATCAGCTTGAATGAGCAAGCTAGAGCTTTTATTGCCTGGGATCAAAGCAGAAATCAGGTGTGTCTATATATATACTATCACGGGGGGATTTGAAATTCATGAATTAAAAATACTAAATGTTACTTGGAAATAGGAGACAAGCGAATTGACTAGTGAAAAGTCAAGTAGTAACTTTTTGCTGTATAAATCGGCTTACTTACCGATTCTCTAAGGACGAGAATTTATATATTTTCTCAACAGTACACAGCAGAGCCTAATTACTCATGAGTGCTGTTTGTTAGTACTTGTTAGCCTCTTGAGAAAGTGACTCCACCCCCTGACAATCAATAACTAAAGCTAATAATAATAGACAGAGTTTGTCGGTGCTTAACTCCTTGGTTGGCACAACGGATTTAAGTTTGATACAAAAGAACTGGCCTAAGTACCAGTTATGGATAATGTAAAGTTTATGCAAACTAGGAGTGGCAACTAAAGTAAGCTTAATATGGAGAAACAAAACACGATTCTAATTACATTAGGCTCGAAGAAAAGAACTGTAAATTTATTTATTAGCAATAAATATATATTTATGTTATATGAATCTCAAAATGAATTAAGAAGGGGAATTCAGACAATATGGGATTCATGAATTCAAACAAAAAAGAGAATACAATCACTCGTTAATTAAAAATCTAATCGATCTAAAGCCTAGAAAAACTAACAGAAATACTGGTCAGTGGAGGGACGGAGCCGAGCGAAAGACTGGATGTCTGCGTTGATGAACACCAAACGCTCGTTATTAGCTGCAAGCCTGCTTCTGCCAATTCACCATCTAGGTGGGAGATTCAGGAATTTGTTGTACAATGGAGTGTGCTGCTCGACGCTGGGCACAAACAGTCCTATCCTAGTGGAAATTGATGGCTGAATAAGTTCAAACAGGGAAGGGAGCCAAGAGCTGGTCATGCTAGCCGGAAGTAGGCATGGCCTAACTTCAGCGGTCATTGGAGGGAGGGCGAACGATATACGCTTACAATAAATCACTCAGTGAAAGCACTAATGTCAGACATAAGAGTGGTCACTTATGATACAGTGACAAATGTTCTGAAAAACCATCCCGATCGAAGTCAATAAGAGGACGGTTGAAATGAGTCATGTCCAATGGGGAGTTCCTCTAGAGTTCGTTGTTTTCTCACTCAATGTACAATGTCACGAATTTGTATAAATACACTCGTGCGAATTCTGTGGCATTATGCTCCCATCAATATAAAACTTTTTCTTCAAAAAAATTTTATGATATACATACATATAAATCCTAACCTCAGTCACACAAGATTCACACTGTGGTGTGTGTACTATCCTGCTAAGCAGGAGAAAAATCACAGTCGCCAATGACCGAAAACTCGCATTTATATTAACCCAGGCTCGTCCCGGCGATACATGAATCTTTCAAAAAAGCTGCAACATTGCAAGGCATCCCTAATTTGCACAATTTTCAATTTTCGCGAGGTGGGATTCTCACGAGTGATTTTTGGCATGTATACACGGGACACCTTCCCTCTATTCCTCTACAAGTTAATGCCAAGCAGGAACAATGCCTTACACCGCATAAATCTCTCCCCCCTGCATGCCATTGTCTCGGGAATTCACCTGTTACCAGTGACTCTGGCCAATAAAAGACATTCAGGGCCAGAGTGATTCCCCAATCGATGACAATGTGGAGGACAAAGTTTACATAGTATTAGAGGAAGAAACAGTCAGAAATGATGATCAGGGTAATGTGGGAAAAAAGGTCATGAATGGTGATGAGTTAGTGAGTGAAACAATGCTAATAATGCCTATATTACTGTTTGAAAAACCAATATACTTCTGTACTACATATAAATTCGTACCAAGTAAATAAATAAATACTGTTTATGAGTGGATAAAATAGTTACCTTCCCATAGAACTCGTTTTCTTTTGGTGCCAGCCTGTTAGAAAACCCAGTCAGGTAAGGAAGTACTCGTACCTAAATCGCGTATTTTTAAACCTCAGGTGAGGGATTTCTCTATGAATTTTCGATGTTTCTCCACCAGAAGCGGATGTTTGGGCCAAAAAAAAAAAAAGGTCCAAAAACGTCGGGATGGGGCAGGTTAATAAAAGCAAGCCTGAGGGAAAAACTCCGTGACAATGGTGAAAAATCCTGTACTCATGTCAAACTGAGTGAAAAGTTCTACTAAATTTACATTAACAACTAGTTGTTATGTAGCATGGTGTATGTAATACACAGTGTAGTTGTGACAGTTGTAGTGTAACTGTAACTATGTGTAAAATGATATGATACAAATCAGTTAAAAATAGAGATCAGACAAGGCAGAAGAGAAGAGTATGCAGAGGCAATCAGCTGATCTGCACAGGAAAACTGCTATTCCTGCCAACTGTACCTGCGAAATGAATCAAGCGTGAAGAACCAAAAGTGTCTGTGTGACAAACAATTTTTTTTAAATTACAATTTCTCTCATTGCCTAGCAGTCATTACATACATGCAACAAAAAAAGTACACCCTAGCTGAAAATTTTAAGTGATAGCCAAAAGCTTTGTAAGCAATTCGAGGTCACTCATTATTTTTCTAACTGGATATGGGTTTCATTAACCAGGAAACGCAGTCCCAGGACAGAATCTCAAAGGACCCTTGTAGTTTACTGGTTAAACCTACATTATTATTAACCAGGAAATGTGATCCCAGGACAGAATCTTAAAAGACCCTTGTAGTTTACTGGTTTAACCTACATTATTATTAACCAGGAAATGTGGTCCCAGGACAGAATCTCAAAGGACCTCTTATAGTTTACTGGTTAAACCTAACTCTCTACACTTATGATTAATATTGGCAAGCTGAGAATCCCTACTCAATCTTGGGGCAGGTCATATTTTAACACCCAACGTGGGTGTGAACACTCATGTGGATAATGTGCATTCCTCTGGGAATCCTCAGAGAGGCCCACAGCTCGAGACACCACAAGGTAAGTCAAACACAGCTCCTCGGATTGTCCCTACATTGGACTCGAACTTTCCACTTAACCCTACAGAATACATGTATATACAGGTCCTGGACATAATGTGTCTTGTGGGACCAACGGACAAGACACTCAGGTCTTACTGGTACACTAATAACTGGGAACCACGCTTAGTCCTTGGACGTTGCATAAATCTCTGAGGATGCCTGGTTCTTACGGAACCCAGCATACAACAGTTACCCTGTGTTAGTCATCAGTTAGCAGGCGAGTACATAAGGTCTGTGCCTACAGTGTCACTTCCCTTTGATGTATCTCACAACAAAGTTAAACTGCTGCAAATACAGTGTCCAGCATGTCGTCTTGCACTCAGCCATCATAGTCTTGCTGAGACTAGTGAGTGGGATATGATCGGTTTCCAGAGAGAATTGGTGCTCCATATAGATAATAATAATATTTCTTAACACCATCAACCACGGGCAAGAGTTCCTTCTCTAACAGTACTGTAATCTCTTCCCGGTGGGTTTTAGCTCATGGCATTGTGGTATGCCACTGGGAAAATTCCTACCTTCCGATTCTTGCATTAATACGGTACCTACTCCATCTTTGTGAAGCATCAGTGCGCAGTATGAAAGGTTTGTTGGAATCAGGCAACTGCAAGATAGGCTCTTTACACAGCATAGCTTCTTAAGGGTGGCAAAAGATTTCTCTCTTGCGCTTTCTCCCCATTCAATGGTGTTTGGAGCATTTTTCCGAAGCACCTCATACAACGGTTGAGAAATGAGAGCAAAGTTGGGGATAAAACTCTTTATAATGAACCTACTAGGCCAAGGAATGCCCTAACCTGTTTCTTGGTCAGGGGTCTCGGGCCTTCCCTAACCTTTCTGATCTTGTCGGCACTGACACCTGCAGCGATTGCCGCCAACAATATGTCCGAGGAACACCACCTCACTGTGCACAATTTTACACTTGTTAGGCTTCACAGTCTTGTTGAAACTCTGGTGTCTACTGAAGATAATTTCCAAGAGTCTGAGGTGCTCCTCCCAACGTGGTAGAATGAACGAGGACATCGTCAACGAACATTTCCTACTCCTTAACAATTCCATGGAGCAACTTGTCTCAAGTGGCACGACTGAATACTGCTGGGGAATTGGTAAGTCCAAATGGGAGGACTTTATACTTGGATACAAATCCCCTAGGAGTAAGCAAAGGCAGTGAACTGATGGCTCTCGGGGTGAAGGGGAATCTGAAGGAATCTCTTCGCCAAATCAAGCTTCGTGAAAGTATCTCCATGGCTCCTGCCAGCTTGGGGATGGCAATGTGGTCGCGCATTGGCTCAGCATCCACTTTGGTGATTGCATTTAGCCTCCTATAGTCGCCAGAAATCCTGCCTCCACCATCCTTCTTGCGGGCTACTACCATTGGACTACAGTAAGTTTCCATGTTAGCAATTTCATTGTCTACTGCGTCCAGTAGTTGCATGGGAATTAGATATGGCTTAATCTTTACGGGAGTATTGCTGGTCAACTCAATTTTGTGACATCAACCTTTGCGAGTCTAGGTTGGTCAAAGAAGACATCAACATACTGACAGAGCAGTGACCTTACGGCATTCTGGTCACCTAATGCTAAGTCAGTGTTAAGTAAGACATCTCCGACAGTCTCCTCCTGACGGGACTGAACGGTTAAGGGCTCGTCATCATGGTCATCAGCTGGGATCACCGCAGCTGCCCTGGTCTCTTCCAGTGGCTGGTCACTGTCATCAGCTACTCGTAGGCCAGTCTCCTCGGGGTCTGACTCATGATAAGCCTTCAACATGTTAACATGGAACCTTTTACGAAGATTCCCCATCTGGATGATATAGTTGAGGTCTGAAATGCATTCTGCTACATCAAATGGACCCTTCCACTGCGCCAACAACTTGTCCTGGGCAGTGGGGAGTAACATCAAGCATTTATCGCCTGGACTGAACTTACGAAGCTTTGCCTTCATATCATAATAAGCTTTCTGAACTTCGCGGGCCTTGATCAGTTCTCCCTTCACTATCACGTCGACTGGAGGTGGTCAGCTAGATCAAGGACGTAGGTGTAGGTGGTCTTGACTTCAGGGTCAAGTTCTTCATCGTCCCATAGCACGCAAAGGAATTGAAGTGGTCCACAGACTGACCTTCCATACACCAGTTCAATAGGCGAGAACTTCAAACAACGCTGTGGGGCTTCTCGATAAGCAAATAGAAGAGGAGCAATGAACCATGGCCATTCATTTGGCTGTTCGGCTGCCATGCACTTTAACATTTTCTTGAGAGTCCCATTGAACCTCTCACACAACCCATTACACATGGGATGATAGTGCATAGTTAGCAAGCCTCAGATGGACAACAACCTGAATGCTTCGTTCATAATTGCAGAGGTGAACTACGAACCCCGGTCACTTAAGACCTCCTTGGGGATACCTATGCGACAGAACACTTCAATCAATGCCTCAGCAACAGTGACGGCCTCTATATTCTTAAGGGTACGGCTTCAGGCCACCGTGTGCTGAAATCAACGATAGTGAGGATATACTTTGATCCATCACTTGCCCATGGAGAGATTGGCCCAACAACGTCAACTGCTACTCTCTCGAACGGTTCAGAGATTATAGGCATTGGTTTCAATGGCACAGGACGGACACGTCCCCGGTCAGCGGTACACTGACACACATTACAGGAATGCACAAGCCTAGTTATTTCATGTCCCATTCATCGCCAGAAAAAGTCAGCATGGATGTGGTCAGAGGTTTTCTTTTGGCCCATGTGACCTTCCATCACTGAACAATGACCTAATTCAAACACTGCTCGGTGATACTTCGCGGGAACAACGAACTGCAGTCGAACCTCACCCTGGGATGTTTGTGACTCACGGTACAGCCGTCCTTGCTTATGAAGGAACCTGGCTTGATCTCCCCATGAATACTTAACCACATTACCCTCCAGCTTCTTAGGCACTGAGGCAAGTGTCTGGTCGGACTGTTGTTCTTGCACAACATCTTGACTATGAATCAGGTCTTGCGGCATTGCAATGGTCAATGGGGTGACACGATTCAGAACCTTGGTCATGGCTCATGTTACTGCAACAGCCGAAGTCTGAGAAGCAACATCTACAGCAACTATTTTTGATGCCTGGAATGTTGCCAATAATGAGGTCAAGCAAGGTTCTGGCATGACAACAGCAGCTGTCAAGCCAGTGTAGAAAGGAGATGCCACCTGGATACGTGTCTCAGGGAACAATTTCACTGATAAATCAATAAGTCTAACTTGGATCTGCTTACCTGTGCACTCTTCAGGCCAAACTAAATTCTGCTTGACAGAGGAACCGTTATCTCTCAGAACACTTACGGAAACACCTCCCACAAACCCTGGCTGAACAAGAAAGGCAGTGTTGCTGGTGGAAGGGTCTCAGGAGGTAGCAGCCAGTCATTGATGAGACTTCAGAACAAACAATGCAATAAATGTGGCGCCTTGAAAACTAGATGCCTGAGGGGTCGTGCTCACCATCTGAGGAGTTGGATCATTGACCACCTGTGATGGAGAGTTCATTGTCGCTGGGGGACTAGTGAACTGTGGAGAATTACCTGTACTGGTGGGAGCGACACCACTGTGTGCTTGTTGAGGAATGAAGGCTGCATGTGCATCCTGCCTCCGATACACTAAGGTCGATTGTCTTGACTGAGGTTTACATGGTTTGTCTTTGCTCTGGTGCTGCTTGAAATACCGGTACTGCTGCTGGTTAAGGTTCTGCTTGTCGTACCTCTTCCACTCAGGTTTCTGGGTATTTTGCCCTTGGTCCTTCTTCTGTGGTTTGTTTGGACCTTGGCCATTATTCTGAGAACAGCCTTGATGCTGGGGTTCAGTCTGAGACGGTTTCCCAGATTTGTCAGCTTTCCTGTTCCAGGTGTGTTGCTTACGAGTTTGATACCTGTACACAGTGAAGAATGCATCAGCCTTGTCCACCATTTGGCTGGCATCCCTTACCTGGCAGATCTTAAGCTAAGCCAGAAGCTCAGCAGGCCACAACTTTTCTAGCTGCGTGCACAGCATAAGGTCTATTATCCCCTCTCGCATGATAGGGTTTCATCTTTCTCCATCCACTCATCTAAGTAAGCAGTAAGTCGATCAAAAAACTGAACAGCAGTCTCCTTTTCTTGTAGATGCACCCTCATAAACTGACTCCTGGTGTCGTCAACTGTGGGACCTATGCTATGATGAGTGCGGCCTTCATCATCTCATATGAGATTGTCTCCACGAATTCTGTGGAGAATATCGAGGGCAGGGCCCTCAAAACAAACTAAGAAACTGGAGCCACTTAGCTGCCTCAATCCATCCGGTACAGCTGTGCCATGTCTTCAAAACGAGCTATGAACGGCTCGACTTGCTCGCCTTGTACGAAGGAAGCTCGAGGCACGGGGTTGCCAGAACATGTGAAGGGAGAGCACTCGTGGAGCTTGGGTTAGCTGTACTAGATGTGCCAAAGCCAAGAAGTCTTGCTTGAGCTTCAGCATCTCAAGTTCATGTTTCTCACGTGCCTCGCACTTAGCACATTCGTATTCTCGTTCTCTCTCTCGTTGTTCTCGCTCGTGTTCACGTTCTCTCTCTCGTTGTTCTTGGTCATATTATGTTCTCTCTCGCATTCCTCGCGCTGAATTCTACACTCTTCATGGGCATCATTCTCATGCTGCTGCTCATAACTAAACCGTGAGAGCACATATTCTTTAATTTGTTGGGGATTGGTAAGCCTCATATCATTGGCTTCCTGTACATATATATTAGTAGCCGTGATGCTAACTCAATTAAGGCTGGGTAGACTAAAGACTGAGTACTGACTGCTGTTCCACAGAGAAGTACCAATAATCAAAAGTAAATAATATAGGCACAGGCTGGTGGTGACCAGTTTTATCTAGTTAAAATGATAAAGAAAATAAGAAGAAAAAAATGCATCTGACTGGGAAAACTATTACGTTATTTAATAGAGATGAATCAATAACTACCAGTAAGATAGTGCCTATACTCTTTAATGATAACAAATACCTAGGTGTGAGTTAGTATTATTTCGTTAATAACTTTAGAGCTAGGAGTTAATATCCTGGAATGTGGTTGCCAGATGTCATGGGAGGATGTGAAATTTATGAATTAAAAATACTAAAAGTTACTTGAAAATAGAGACAGAGAATTGACTTGTGAAAGTCAAGTAGTAAGTTTTGCTTTATGTCGACTTACTTCGCCGATTCTCTAAGGAAGAGAATTTATAAACTTTCTCAACAGTACATGTCAGGACTCCATAATATAATAATACAACTCATAGATAGATAGATAGATAGATAGACAGAAGCATCAAGCCAGGGTGTGAGATAGGAAGTGTGTCAGCGAGAATCGACCAAAAGAAAATGAGTTCAGCAAATACTTAATGAACAGTATGCCAGCAGGCACAGGAAGCACTACATACACACAGACATACAGGGTCCTAGAAGCTTCCACGACAGTATAGCCCACATGACACGACCCCTGCTAAACGAGAACGTAGGAATCAGGAGATCAGAAAGGGGCTAGCCATAGAACCTACAGGCAGTAGAGGGAAGGAGGCTAGCAACAGGGGCAAAAGAGTGGGAGAGAGATAGAGTGAGACAGTGGGAAGTATCAGTGGGACTCTACTTCATTCGTGTGTGAGAGACTGTTAATATTTCCATGACAAATAAAAATAATCCCATACTAATCTTTACCTCTCCTGTCATTGCATGACAAAGGAAACAAAGATTATCTACTTACAAAACTACTCATGTTTAACAATCGCTCATCCATGAGTCTAATATATGTATAACTGATCTACAAAACACAGTACAAGAAGCTACGAAGTTTCTACAAAAGATGGTGGCAGCAAAAGTACAAACCTCGTCTACGAATCAACAGTGAATTTCTACAGAAACAGGTAAGACCCTAACCAAGATTAGCTTCAGTTCTACAGTGAATTTCTACAAAAGCAGGCGAGACTGTAACCAATATCAGCTACAGTTCTACAGTTGATTCTACACTATCAGGAAACTACAATTCTACAATCAAGTACTCTCAAGCAAGTGTACAGCAAGAAGAACAAGTTTACAAGTTTACAAGTTTAGGTTATGAATCTACGAGTTTACGAGTCTGTGAGTCTACGAGTCTACAAGCCTACGAGTCTACGAGTCTACAAGCCTACAAGTCAACGAGTGTACAGTTGAGTCTACATTATCAAGATAGAAAACACACAATACCTCTTACAACCAACAATTCACAACCAGCTCCTGACAGTATTCTCTCCAACCTCCCCTCCGTCTCCCCGATCATCATGCTGATGCAGAGGTGAAGAGGTCACACGACACCTTGCCAGTAGTTTAACAAAATATTGATACAATCTTCCAGTTTCTACGACGAACCAACAAACTACTGTACAACCATCTACGATCAACTGCAAGTAACAAGTCTACGAGTCGTCTGTATAATCCTCTACACACACCTACAAGTAGTGACATTCTTCATCCTACAACAAGTAAATCACAAGAAAAAGGACCGAGAATAGATTGAGAAAGAATAGCAAAACAAGAAAACGAAAAGCAAGAACACAACAACGACCACCAGACCACCACCCTTCTTCTCCAACCGCCCCCTACCTCCACCAACATCACCATGCTGACACAAGGAGGAAGAGGTCAAGATGACGAAGCAAATACCAAGCCCATATTCACGACTCATCTTACCTTTCTTTACTCATTTACCCACCACAGCTACCAGAGGGTGAGAAGTCGACATCACTGTGCGTGTTTGCTGAGACAACGCCACATCAATCAACTCATGTGTGACACCGCCATTCACCACCACTCACACCATTCCCACCTCGGTAAAAACTAGTGAGTTACAGAGTTACTTCATTCATACAAAACAGTGGTAGACAAAAAAATACTGCACAAACATATAAAATGTAAAATGTAGTATTACTGGATCATTGAAATAGTAACATGAATATTATATCTATACAATATTATAATCAATGTTATGAACTAATAGATTAGCTTATGTCGATGATGATTGCTGTCGGAGGACCACCAGTTGGCGTGACCGAGCGATGTCAGGACTCCATATTATAATAATACAACTCATAGATAGATAGATAGGTAGATAGACAGAGGCACCAAGCCAGGGGGTAGGAGAGGAAGTGTGTCAGCACCCCTTGCAACTCTTAAGTGAAGGAATGCTGGTCATGCACCGGAAGCTGTATATACACATAGACATACAGTGTTCTAGAAGCTCCACAACAGTATAGCCCACGTGACACGACCCCTGCTAAACGAGAATGTAAGAATCAGAGCTCAGAACGGGGCAAGCCATAGAACCGGCAGGTAGTGGAGAGATCAAATAAGAAGAGGGGTCCAACTAGACTTAGTAAATTAAGTCCTAGTGTAATACATACGCTGCTCAACTTAGACTTTCTTTGAAGATAGTAAATCAAGATCAACTCCCTGTATTCATCTTTAACTCCTCCTGCTCTTCAATTACCAAAGTAACTTTAACCAAAACTCAAGACTTACCTATTACAAGACAAAGAGTTACATATATATAAGTGGTGGCTACGAAGTTCTCAACATACACAGCAGAGCCTAGTTATTCATGAGTGCTGTTCGTTAGTACTGTTAGCCTTTTGTGAAAGTGACTCCACCCCTGACAATCGATAACTAAAGCTAATAATAACAGACAGGTTCTTGCTGGTGCTTAACTCTTGGCTGGCACAACGGACTTAAGTTTGATACAAAAGAATTGGCCTAAGTACCAGTTATGGATAGGGTAAAGTTTGTGCAAACTAGAAGCTGGCAACTAAAGTAAGCTTAATGTGGAGAAATAAAACATGATTCTAATTACATGTAGCTCAAAGAAAAGAACTGTAAATTTATCGATTACAATAAAATATATTTACGTTTATGACTCTCAAAATGAATTCAATAAGGGAATTCACGGTCACTAGGGGACTCATAAATTCAAATAACAAAGAGAATGCACTCACCCACTTATTCAAAAAGCTAATCGAGCTTAAGCCTAGAAAAATGAACAGAAAATACTGGTCAGTGGAGGGATGAAGCCGAGCGAAAGACTGGACGTCTGCATGATGAACACCAAACGCTGCTATTCGCTGCAAGTTCACTCTACCAATTCACCATCTAGGTGGAGATTCAGGAATTCACTGTACAAAGGAGGTGCTGCTCTACACTGTCACAAATGGTCCTATCCTATCCTTGAGGCGACTCAAAGCTGACTAAATTCAAAAGGGGAAGGAGGCAAGAGCTGGCTGTGCTTGTTGGAAGTAGGCGTGGCCTAACTTCAACGGTCAACAGAGGGAAGGCGAACGATATGCGCTCACAATAAATCACTCAGCGAAAGCACTAATGTCGTGCATAAGAATGGACACTTATGATACAGCGACAAATGTTCTGAAAACCATCCCGATCGAAGTGAATGCAAGGACGGTTGAACTGAGTGATGCCCAGTGGGAATTCCATTAGAGTTCGTGGTTTTCTCACCAAAGTACAATGTCACGAATTTGTATAAATACACTTGCGCGAATTTGTGATATATATATATATATATATATATATATATATATATATATATATATATATCATCACCATCCGGACCTCCTTTACCACTCTAGGGCAGGGTGAGGAGTAGCAATGTCCAGACAGCTCAAATTTACCCAGTCCAATGGGCCAGGCTTCCATTCACTCATCATTCAAGCCCCCTGAAGCCTGGCTCTATCGGATACACCCAAAACATTCACCACATTGTGTAGCTTCACATAAATGTATCTGATAGAGTCAGCCCGGATGCTGCCACGTTAAAAAAGGGTGCTAAATCCATGATCACACACTTCTCTTCACAACATTCATCCAATGAGCTCGATCTCTTGTCAGTTCCCTAACCTCACCGACTTCCAAACCTCTCTTCCTCTCACATTCATTCACCATATCTCTCCACCTTCTCCTTGGTCTACTTCTCCTCCTCCCTCCTTCAAATTCGGTCACATATACCCTTTTCACTATTTTATTGTTATCCATTCTCTCCACATGACCATAACATCTCAGCATACTCTCTTCGATTATGGTGTCCACAGACTTCCTCACTCCACATCTTTCACGAATCACATTATTTCGTACCCTATCTATCCTCTGTACTCCACATTCATTCCTTAGCAGTCCCATCTCCACTGCTCTTAGTCTTGACTTTTCATTTTCATGCCACACCATAGTCTCACAACTATATGTTAAAGCTGGCACTAACACGCCTTCATATAATCCTCGTGCAGCTGCAACACTCAAGCCTATGATTCTTGTCAAGGCCTTCATTGGACCAGCTACTTTTCTTTCTTGTGTCACTCTAGTTTCAACTTCTTTTGTACATTTTCCTTTCTTTTTCTATCACTGTACCCAGGTATTTGAACTCTCTCACCAATTCCAGTCTTCCTCCATTCACTGTAACATCACACTGGGAATCGCCTTCTCTCTCAATAACCATCACTTTACTCTTTTCAACATTTACTTTCAAGGCACGACGCTGATAGACATCAGTAAAACTCCTCAGTAGCCTACCAAGTTCATGTCAGGTATTTGCTAGCAGTAGTGGATCATCATTGTACAACAAATTTGAGATATTCATCCATCACCATTCATTAGCAATGCCATCCCACTCTCCATTACTCGTGTTTTTACTTCTCTCATCACCTCATCCATATATATATATATATATATATATATATATATATATATATATATATATATATATATATATACTGAACAGCCATGGGGACATCACACACTCTTGTCGCACGTCCACACCGATCGTGAACCATTCACTTAGATGCCCATTAACCATTACACATGCATCACTACCATCATAAAAACTCTTGACGGCATCTAGCAGCTTAGCATCTACTCCACACCGTACCTGCGCAAAACTTTCCACAATCCTTCTCTGTCCACTTTGGCGTATGTTTTTTCCAGATCCATGAATGCCATAAATAACTTATGGTCCTTCTCATAAGCCTTCTCTGCTATCTGTCTCACTGCAAATACTTGATCCACACATCCTCTGCCACTCATAAAGCCACCCTGTTCATCACTCACTGGGACTTCTGATATCTCTCTTACTTTCTCTATAATAATTCTTCCATATACCTTCCCTACCACACTCAAGAAACTTATGCCACGATAATTCTTGCACTCACTTCGCTCACCTTTATTTTTGTACAGGGGTACAATCACAGCCTTTTCCCACTCTACTGGCACAATTTCACTCATCCATGCATTCTTACATATCTCCAACAAGCACTTCACTGACTCTCTCCACTACAGTTCACTTACTCATCTCTGCATACACCTCAGCAACCCCACCTGCTTTCCCATTTTTGAGCCGCTTCACAGCATTCTTTCACCTGCGCGAGTTTCACGTCTCCTTACACTCCATTCCTTCTCTGCACATCCCAAAACCAATCATATTTGTTTTCTTAGAACAGTCAATTAAAAATACCGGACAGTTAAAAGTAGCAGACAAGTCTATGTAATTTAGTATATTTTAAACGCTCACCATTTTAGTTTAACCAAGTGGTTAGAATTTCAATGCATGGTACATTTATAATTATAGATGATGTATGGGCTATGGAAGTGGTTCTTGATATATTATATGATATTTGAGTCTTGAGGTACCAAGATATTAGTGAAATATTGAAAATTTATTGTTTTCCTTTAGAGCACAGTAAATTGTTTTATCATCTTTTGTCAGGTTAGTTTTGACATTTCCAGGTTCCAACTAACTTAGCTAGGATTATTGTGCTCTCAAAGGCGAGGAAAATGCACATGAGGCTCCCAGATGCATTACTGTTCATTTATTCCATAAAGATCATTAAAAAAAAACTTCTTTTCTCAGCCAAAATAATTTTCTTGCTCTACTTTTCGCCTTTTTTGCTATAATGAGTTATCACCTAAATATTCCAATACATACTTTCATACGCCTAAGAAAGTCTCTAAAGGTACTTAATTTTCAAAAACTTTCCAGGGGGGGGCTCACAACCCCCCCTCAGACCCCCCAGCTGCAGAGGTTCGCATCGATCGCCTCCCACCACTTTTTCAAGCATCTATAGACATCTTTCTCCCCCCCCCTACCCTTGCGAACTTCCTGGCTACGCCCCTGGTCATACATCAAAAGACGTGGAACGACGAGCCGACAGTGGTGATGTAAATTATAATTGCATGCGATCAGTTGCCCGCAAGCCATGCTTACTTTTGTTTCCGATTTTCTGCCAGACATTAAGAACCCCCTACAGGTCATACCGCTGAGTGGAATGAACTGAAATTTTGCATGGGCATGCTCGGTAAGTCGGGGCAGGTCCATGTCAAGTTTTGTGTCAGTGTCTCATGGGGTAAGCGCTTAGCGGTCTGATAGGGCCCCTAAGCTCTTATAACATCTAACCAACCGGTAAGAATGGTCTCTCTTAAGTCGAAGGTATTTGGAAGTAGAAGCAATAAAAATGTATCATTGCAATGACAGGTTAATGGAGATGGTTTCTAATGGTTTAAGCTCTACATCTGGGAGGATTTCAAAGCAGAATGAAATCGCCTGACATTAGCAGTTGCACAGTAATGCCCTCTGTGATGACGCATGTTTAGCCAGTGAATGACCACGGGACACAACTCGTAAAATACACAGTGGGTAAAGAGGCTTTTCACATTATGCACAAGTGGTCATGTTTGTTAGCGATTTGACTGGCTTTGACCAAACCGTTATAGGTTATTAAAAAAAAAATCAAGCCTGACTGAAATAAGTGAAATATCTGTTTTAGGGAACTATGTAATTCTGATGCAGCAAAACTGTAATGTGACAAGTATTTTTGTTGCATGTGATATAAGCAAAGGAGAGAGAGAGAGAGAGAAAGAGAGAGAGAGAGAGAGAATGAAATCGTCAGTAAAGTAAAATCACACCAAGAAGTTGTCTACCTCGGTGTTCCGCCAAGTGGCTCTCACAGCCAAGACATCATCCCTAAGAGCCAGTCCCAGATGCCAGCCTTAAAAATATCATCTTTTTAATCCCATGCCACTTCTCGCTTCATGTATTGACTGGTAGAGTGTGATGTGAAGGTGTAGTTTGGTTGTAGTGCTGGGAGATGTGGTGGTTGTGGTGGTGGTGGTGGTGGTGGTGGTGGTGGGAGATGTGGTGGTGGTGGTGGTGCTGGTGGTGGTGGTGGTAGGAGATATGGTATTGGTGGTGCTGGGAGATGTGGTGGTGGTGGTGGTGCTGGGAGATGTGGTGGTGGTGGTGGTGGTGCTGGTGGTGGTGGTGGTGGTGCTGGTGGTGGTGCTGGTGGTGGGAGATATAGTGTTGGTGGTGGTGGGAGATATGGTGGTGGTGGTGGCAGTGTTGTAGAAGATGCGGTGAATGGTGGTGGTGGTGGATGTGATGTGTGATGGTGATGGTGGATGTGATGTGTGGTGGTGTTGGTGGATGTGATGTGTGGTGGTGAAGGTGGATGTGATGTGTGGAGGTGATGGTGAATGTGATGTGTGGTGGTGATGGTGGATGTAATGTGTGGGGATGGATGTGATGTGTGGTGGTGATGGTGGATGTGATGTGTGGTGGTGATGGTGGATGTGATGTGCGGTGTCATGGTGGATGTGATGTGTGGTGTCATGGTGGATGTAATGTGTGGTGTCATGGTGCATGTGATATATGGTGGTGATGGTGGATGTGATGTGTGGTGGTGATGGTGGATGTGATATGTGGTGGTGATGGTGGATGTGATGTGTGGTGGTGATGGTGGATGTGATGTGTGGTGATGATGGATGTGATGTGTGTTGGTGATGATGGATGTGATGTGCGGTGTCATGGTGGATGTGATGTGTGGTGTCATGGTGGATGTAATGTGTGGTGTCATGGTGCATGTGATATATGGTGGTGATGGTGGATGTGATGTGTGGTGGTGATGGTGGATGTGATATGTGGTGGTGATGGTGGATGTGATGTGTGGTGGTGATGGTGGATGTGATGTGGTGATGATGGATGTGATGTGTGTTGGTGATGATGGATGTGATGTGTGTTGGTGATGGTGGATGTGATGTGTGGTGATGATAGTGGTGGTGGTGATGGTGGATGTGATGTGTGGTGGTGATGGTGGATGTGATGTGTGGTGATGATGATGGATGTGATGTGTGGTGGTGATGATGGATGTGATGTGTGTTGGTGATGGTGGATGTGATGTGTGGTGGTGATAGTGGTGGTGGTGATGGTGGACGTGATGTGTGGTGGTGATAGTGGTGGTGGTAGTGGTGGTGGGAGCTGTGATGTGGGGTGGTGGTGGGATGTGTGGTGGTGGTGCTGAGAGCTGTGATGTGTCGTGGTGGTGATGGTGCTGAGAGATGTAATGTAGCTTGGTGGCGGTGGTGGTGCTGGAAGATGTGATGTAGCCTGGTGGTGGTGATGGTGCTGAGAGATGTGATGTAGCTTGGTGGTGGTGGTTGTGATGGTGCTGGGAGATGTGATGTATCTTGGTGGTGGTGAAGGTACTGAGAGATGTGATGTAGCTTGATGGTGGTGATGGTGCTGAGAGATGTGATGTAGCTTGGTGGTGGTGATGGTGATGGGAGATGTGATGTAGCTTGGTGATGGTGATGGTAATGGGAGATGTGATGTAGCTTTGTGGTAGTGATGGTGCTGAGAGCCGTGATGTGTCGTGGTGGTGATGGTGCTGGGAGATGTGATGTAGCTTGGTGGTGGTGATGGTGCTGAGAGATATGATGTAGCTTGGTGGTGGTGATGGTGCTGGGAGATGTGATGTAGCTTGGTGGTGGTGATGGTGGTGCTGGGACATGTAACGTAGCTTTGTGGTGGTGATGGTGCTAGGAAAGTGGAGGAGAAAAGGTCTGACAAAAAAGGAATGGAAGAGGAAAGTACCTAACCATAGAGGGATTACAAAGGAAAGTGAAGGGGAAAGTGTCCGAGAGAAGAGGAATTGATGAAGAAATCAGAGGAGAAAGTGTCTGACATGATGAAATTAAGATGAAAGTGTCAGAAAAATG
>NC_137034.1:12010058-12020058 GCF_032717465.1 Coenobita brevimanus
GCGTCTGAGAAAAAAGAAACATTCAGGGCAGCTGGCACAGAGCAGATAAAGCAAGTCCGTAGGGAATATACCCATTGGTTGGGTAAAAGAATAACAGTGGCAGTAGCCGGAACAAAGTACTGTACAGTGCCTACTGCTTAGTGGTATACAAAGGCTGTAGGAAAGTCATGTAAGAGTGACATATTTGCTTAGTAGTTGGGGAGATGTTGGTGTTCAGTAATATATGTATTTTTTATGTGAATAGATATACCAGTATTTCCACGACACAGCCAACCTCATTTGTAATTCCTGTCAGCAGTACGTCAGAAAATGTTTTAATATTGGACGCTGGAAGTTGTAGTCAATATAGAACTGTAGCGGTGTGGCATCTGTTATAAAACTGTTTGGTGATCCGGCAATCGGTAGTTGTACAACAGTTTGTAAATGAATATACAGCACCGTTAGTAGTTCATCTGTGGACTGTTAACTAATAATCGGACAGAAAAAATGTGTCTGTCAGATATTAGCAGTTTGGCAGTATATGGATTTTTCTCCTAGGCTATTATTGTTCAGAATGTTGAAGGTTTCCATACCACTTTGATGCCAAACATAACTGTATGGCTCTTCCAATAACTGAAGCTGCCATAACGCGTAAGTCATTCTTACTGACACTTGTGGACGACGAAACGGCGAAGATTCAGTTAATAACTTGTGTAAGGTGACGGATGGTGTCTGTAGGATGCCTAAATTG
Source organism: Coenobita brevimanus (assembly GCF_032717465.1). Classification (NCBI taxonomy): domain Eukaryota; kingdom Metazoa; phylum Arthropoda; class Malacostraca; order Decapoda; family Coenobitidae; genus Coenobita; species Coenobita brevimanus. Next base: position 12,010,789 of record NC_137034.1, read on the forward strand.
TGTCGAGAAACTGATATACACACTGTGTATGGATTATGTATATCATGTATATAACTAAATGAAACATGCACTAACCCTTTACCTAACAGGGTGGACAAGATCAAATGCAAAGTTATATAGAATAATCATCTTTGTTTTGAAGGGCTGATGGAGACCATGTCTCTCCTTTAAAACATCCACCCAATGTTCAGTGAAATGATCTTATATAAAACCAAATGAAAGAGAACAAGAACAAAAAGTAATCCTAATAAACAGAAGCAGGGGCTTCAGGACGCAAATATGGGGCTTTGCTAGGGTGGCTTAGGACTATGGACGTGAAAGGAGTGCTGCAGGACCCTAATATGGAGCCTCGCTAAAGCAGCTAAAGTCTACGGATGTTAAACACCTCGATTCTGAAAAAAGTTAATGAGAGACGGATGGACAGATCGGTCGTACAGAGATGTCCCGGACATAAAACCTGTCACCGTAGTGGAGTGACCAAGCAGCCTGCCACGAGACGGGTGTCCATTCCCAGACCATTGCTATTTACTGCACAACCCTCTGACTTGATGAAGACGTCTAATGATGGTACTGTATTACCGCTTTACCAGACTCAAAATAATGCCCTTGTATCGAAAACGTCCCTGGCCTTCTGACTCATTCGTTTAGAGAGACACGTTCTCAGCCATATTATTCTCCTTTATGACCCCTTTGCATTGAATTCTTTCTGCTCTCAGTGGAACGGTCAAATACAGTGCGTGTTCCTCACTGTATCACTCATTCACTCACTAGTAAATGGTGAGTGAGTCCCCGTATACTGCTGTTTTAAAGGCTGGGCTCGAGGCCTTATGGTGTAGTGGTGTATTGAGGAATGGAAAACATACTGTACATACATATATACATACTATATACGTACGTGCATACATACATGCAGTAATACATACATACATACAGTACACACACAAATACACAGTGCAAAAGTACCAGTCGATCGCGTAGCTGTGTCGTATCTGAATAGCCGTAAATATGGCACGACTGAGCAAGTGAGAGAAGTGGGCAGTTACCTGTGCTGGGACGGCTTGTATGTCAGAAGGGTGTACAATGATTTTAGTGCTTAATAGGCAAATTTTTTTTTCTTTTTTTTCAAATCTGAATATTGCAGGGGTGGGTGTGGGTATCAAAGGTGACCAATATCATCTTCCGTTTTGCATTCCGGTATATATTTAGATTTGAGTTTATGTTAGATAATAATAATGAATAACGTCTCTCCTTACACACTTCCACCAAAGAAATTCCCATTTCCATTCATTCCCGGAATTCTAGATGAAACCTTTCACTCCTCCCAATTTTTCACCACACACACACACACACACACACACACACACACACACACACACACACACACACACACACACATCCTCTGTTATTACGGTATCTCATACTTTAGGACAGTTGCCATAACCTTAATTCTCGTCTCTTTCTTGTTGTACCGAAGCTAAAATATCCAAAGTGCGCAGCCTCTCAGTTCCCTACTGGTGTTAATTTGCTCTTTGGTTGCGACACATGTGGCTGGGACGGGCAATTGGCCAGAGAGATTATTTGTTTAAGATGTACAGTATAAACAGACTTGTGACTGGTGTTCGGTGTTGATTGTATGTGTGTGTGTGTGTTTGTGTGAAGGGGGAGGGGGAAGGTTGAGAGATGGTCAGTGAATAGGACAGGAAATTAATATACTAAGCCTAAAATGTCCACTTTAAAACATCGGGCGAATACATGACTACAGTAAAGCGTGTTTAAGAACTGAGAAATTAGTCGTAGGAAATATGAACACTGACTATATCATGGGAAAAAAAAATATGGGCTTGATTTTACTCTTTTCCGGGAGTTCTGATCAACTTTTCCCTCCCACTTATTGTTCGATTTTTTCCCCACATTATTGAGGGAAAAAATCTTAGATCGTCGTCGTCTCTCTCTCTCTCTCTCTCTCTCTCTCTCTCTCCAACATCCCTACTCCATATCCCATTTACCCTCCTGCTTTCTCCTGCTCTTTTTTTTTTTTTTCCTTTCTCTTTTCCAAAATCTATTTTTCGTTCTCTCCTGTCTTCTTCCTCGCCATCTTCCGTCCCTCTCGGCGGTTCGTTTCTCGTCCATTTTGTCCTCTTCCTTTCTTTGTCCTCCCTCTCTCTTTCTTGTTTTTGTCTCCTACGACCTGCTTCTTCCTCTCCTCTCTTCCTTCTTTCCGATCTACTCCTTCCTCTCTCTTTCGTTTTCTATCCATTACGTCCCTCTTCCCATTCCTCCTAATTTCTTTACACTTTTTTCTTTCGTCCTTCTTTCTTATTGGCTTTTCCTCCCTCTCGCCTTATTTGATGCATTCTTATTTTCCTTCCACTTGTTTTCCCCTTTTCCCCTCTCTTCCTTCCCCATCTTTATCTTCTTTCCCTTCCCTATTACCTTTTCATCTGTTTGTTCTTCATCTTTCTCCTGTTCCTGCCATTTTCTCCACCTCTCTTCTTCTTGTGTTCCTTTTTACTTCCCTTCCCTCTTCTCCTTCCTTCCCTTCTCCTTCTGCCTTTCCCTCTCCTTTCTCTTCCTCCTTTCCTTCCCTTCCTTTCTCCTCCATGGCATTCTTTCCACCCACAGTTTCCTCCCACACTCCATTCCACAACAACACATCAACCAAAACCACCACCACCACCACCACCACATCAAACCCCGGACGCACTTGGCTTCCCCCACACCAAACTTCCGCATAACCCAGCCTTCCTTCTTCCAAATGATTCCCTTAGTCAGCAGTTAGCTGACGGTAATAATGGCAGGCTTCCTTTATTAGTTCTCGTGGATCATTAAGTCAGAGTCGGACACCGGTCTTTTTTTTTTTTTTACAATGTATCAAGATATCCCAACTGCAAGCCACGTGCATTTAATGAGATTATGCTTTCAGAATTAGAGGTACTTAGGGAACTATAGATTACAGCACCTTCCTTAACACCTATAAGTTTTGATAAAGATGCCAGAACACCTCCATTACTCACATTTGGCTCGGGCTTCCTCTGTTCCCCCATACCCTGGTATTTTTTTTAAATAAGAGAACGGAGGAAGGAAAAACAAATTTAAAAAAAAATAATAATAATACATACACCGGATTACTGGTGTCCTCTGTTCATAAAATATCTGTAACAGTTAGACTTGAACAGCTATGGGATGAAATTTGGAGGGAAAGAACTCTGGGGAAGTGAGTTCCAGAGAGATGCAGTTCGGAGAATGAAAGAATTCTGATAGGCAGAAGTTTTGCAATGTGGCTGAGTGACATTACAGTCATGAGTGCTACCAGATGCCCGGGTAGTACGAGGGAAGGCATGGAGAGGTGGCACCGTGGACGCAACTTCTCTGAGCATTTGCCAAAAAATATCTGTAAACTAATACAAGGGAGGCAACATTCCTTCTTACTTGCAGAGGAGGTAGTTTATTTGTAATGGCAGGGTTGTTAATAATTGTAACAGCTTTGTTCTGAATTCTATCTAGTTGTTTTAATGCAACCTCTCCACATCCATTCCACAAGGGTGAGCAATATTCAAGCTGAGGGAGCACATGACTCTTATAAATTATAGCCAACTGCTCTTCAGCGAAGTTACGGACTGTACAATAACCCAAGTTTCTTGGAGGCGGTTTTAGCAAGTGATCTAACATGAGAGGTCCAGCTGAGGGCATTGTTAAGTGAGACACAGAGAATTTCAATACTTTTGGAGATGGGAATATTAGTGGCACTGAGGGTAATGTACGAATCTGGCAATATCTGTCTATTAGTAAATTGTATATATTTATTTTTACTAGTATTAAAAGAGACAAGGTTGTTTTGTCCCCATTCACTGATCGTAGATAGGTCTTGATTTTATGGAGATGCCTGTACTGAGTTGAGAGGCAGAGATATTAGACTTCGTAAATGGGTGTCTGAGTGTGAATGAACTATGTAGTGTTGAGTTATCTGCGTATGAATGGATGGGATTGTGGGTGACTGATAAGAGATCGTTAATATGAACGCCAGCGTTGAGTGGAAATTGGAATATGCATCATCTACTTTTACTCTTATTTTCCTGTCACTAAGATATGAAAAAATCAAAGAACCAAAAGACATTTGCCAGGATGGGTGCCAAATTTTCTGTAGTGGACGAAACAACGCCTAATATCTCGAGAGAACTCGTATGAACATCTCACTATGCATTGTTCACTCTCTTAATTTTCCATACATATTGTGGGCAGATTTTTTTTTCTTGTGAAGAGTACCCTCGATAAAAAAAAAAAAAAAAAAAAAAGTATCATCACCTTGTGGTCGAATAGGAAGTGACATGCTTCGTTTCTGGTTCAGTCTGTAGTGTTGGGATGCCTGTTTAATTCACAAAAACTGTTGCCATGTAGTACAAAGTTGGTATGATGAATCTAGTTATATATATGTAAAATAGAACATGAAATAAGGGATACTAAGCGACATAACCGTGTCATTTCCCGTAAATCACAGTCCGTGTACCATAATGTCTGATACTGATAGGCTGCTGATACCTTATTTTTCCTGTCGCCCCTCATGTGTTTCTCTCCACTGAACTTTGAAAATCAGCGTGGTGAATCCATAGCAACTGACACTGATGAATTTAGTGTCACAGTTCAATGTCATCAATGTCTGATCCAGTGAATTTACCAGTAATTCAAAGTTTATCTGTCTATTTATCTATCTACCTACATATTTACCTATCTTTCTATATAAATCCATCTATCTTCATACCTACCAACCTACCCATCTATCTCTCTACCTATCTTTTCATCTATCTATATCCATCTATCTATCTATATAAATCCATCCATCTATATACCTACCAACCTACATCTCTACCTATCTGTTTATCTATCTATATCCATCTATCTATCTATATAAATCCATTTATCTACATACCTACCAACCTACATCTCTGCCTATCTGTTTATCTATCTATATCCATCTATCTATCTATATAAATCCATTTATCTACATACCTACCAACCTACATCTCTACCTATCTACCTATCTGTCCATCTATATCCATCTATCTACGTATCTAATTTTTAAAAATATAGTTAGTAGTTCTTCACCCTCAATTATGGGAGTATTTTACAGGAGCTACTGAACCAAACGCCTGGCATGGGCAACAATAGGCAGTTGTGAAGTGTGTTGGTCTTGTGGTGCGGGAACAAAGCGACCGCTACCTGGCAAAAGGTAATTATTCTCATTAGCCCAAGGTAAACAATGACACCTAATCCGATTGTCCATGCCACTAACTGTACCGTGACACACACACACACACACACACACACACACACACACACACACACACATTCATACACATACTCTTACATACCGTACATTCTCTCTCTCTCTCTCTCTCTCTCACACACACACACACACACACACACACACACACACACACACACACACACACACACACATACTTTCGTATACACATTCATCCACATCCATACACACACATATGTTACACACATACACATTCTCTCTCTCTCTCTCTCTCTCTCTCTCTCTCTCTCACACACACACACACACACACTCACGCCTGCTTAAACTTGCCATGCATTAATTAATGAAGGCAAAGTTCAGTATGTAACTTACACACTTGTGGCTGTATTCTCTCGGGTACAGAAAACTGTCTTGTATCTCTTCCTTAGTGGTGTATTTTGCTTACTGTGTTATTCCGTGGCATATTGAATTTATTGGTGCAGTATCATAAGAGCTTACATAAAAAAAAGAGAATGCTAAGTCTCAAGTTCTGAAATGCCTTATACTGTACATATATGCTGAAGTAAAGGTTCTCGGGACCTCCTTGGATTATGGGAATGTTGGTTCAGTCAAATATACTGCTTCTGCTCTAACTTGGCCCAGTTTTTCATCTTTTTGCTAGGCATTTCACGTACCTCAGTGGCAGAAAAATGACGATACTCTGGCTTTGCATCCTTTCCACTGCTTTTCTTCATGATTAGCATCATCTTCTAGTGTTAGTCTATTGTTACCACTCAACAGTCAAGACGAAGGTATGGCGGTTTTAGGCGAGGCTAGAATAAACACAGAATTTTGTATGCAGGGTTGCGTGGAAGGGTTGTCTGGCTCTCACACTCCCTTGCCTTAGTGTACGCAATAGGTTGAGAAGGGCAGACGCATGAGACTGTATAAATGTTACAAATAAAAATAGAGCGGTGTTGCGGCTGTTCTGTCCACTGAAACAGTACGATGATCTCTGAAATACTCTGCTGTATGTCCTATTTCAGTAACAAGTTACGTCATACTTCATCAGCCTGAAATGTTTCTCTCACACTTAAAAATCTCTCAGGCTCATTTATCAACGATCCTGTCGTGAACAATGATTCTTTTGCTGTCAAGTTACATAATTATTTTCGGTGCAGTTCTGATCAATATCGTTCTGTGAGGGTGAGCCCAGTTATTTAATGTGTATGTGATGGCAAGCAGGGAGGCTGAGGTGTTGGACAGATATCACTTGCAAATTACTGTTACAGTTATCAGTCATTTGGGTATTTCATTACATTAAGGTAATTGATTAGCCAGATGCTGTCATATGAAATTGATCCTGGTGATTAATATCACTGTACTAGGATCCAGCGCAGAGGAATCAGACTCACTTATAACCGTTGATCACTATTAAAAAGAACGAGGAACCGCTCCAAACTGAATAAAACCATTTCCAGTAGATGAAAATCAGCTCAGTAAAATTCTCAAGGAGGAATAAAATTGTTGTCTCTATCTATTGCCAGACGCCTTAATCTCGTAAGGGGTGGCCACAAACAAATCGCCTCCATCTCGCCCTGTCCCCCGCCATTTCACTGCCCTGCTCCCGGCTCACACCCCGCTCTTTCATATACCTCTCCACTCCATCCCTCCATCTCATCCTTGGCCACCCCCTTCCTCTCCCCCCTTCCACCTCACTCACATATACTCTCATCAGTCTCTCGCTCTCCATGCTCTCCACATGGCCAAACCACATCAGTGTGTTTCTCCTAACGCTTCCTGTCACATCCACATCCACACCACAACGCTCCTTCATTTCCTCATCTGTCAGTCTGTCTCTCCATGTAACTCCACATTCTCCTCATTTCCACTGCCCTTACTGATGTCCCTCCAGCAAGTTTCAAGCTTCACTTCCCTACGTTAGAGTTGGTATTACAATATTGTCATTCAGTAACTTTTTCACTTCCATGCTCACTTCCCTGTTTATCACTGTTTCAAAGAACCAGCAACCTTTCTTCCTTGTTGTACCCGTTCAAGCACTTTACCCTCCAAACTTCCATCCATACTCATCACACTACCCAAGAACTTAAATGCATTCACATTTTCCATGGAAAAAAAAATTATTATAGATTATTAATATCCCATAGATGTCGAAAAGCAACTAGCCATCTTCATGATATCGTTCGTGTGAACTGTAGTTAAACAGGTATTGGTTATGGTCCCTTAGGCCGCTTTCACACGAGGCCACTGATGGCCGCCACCAGTGGCCGCAGTTAGTTGCCTCCCATAGTTTTCAATGGAGCCTTTCATACGAGGCCACTGCGGTTACCCCGCCAGAAACCAGCTCCCGGCGGTGGCTCGCTCGTGCAACTAGTGTCCGCCACTGGCGGTCGCTGCCACTCGCTGTAAAGCATTTTATCAAATTGGAGCTTTCATACGGCTACACTAGTTGCCGGCCCCTTCACACTGGGACACCAGTTGCGGCCACCAGTGACGGCCACTGGTGGCCTCGTGTGAAAGTGGCCTTAGTCTTGAGAGTCTCTTAATACAATACTCCTTAAAAACGACTTATGGGAGAGTGGTTTTCACACAAGGCCACCGGTGGCCACCACCAGTGGCCGCAATTAATTGCCTCCCATAGTTTTCAATGGAGCCTTTCATATGAGGCCACTGCGGTAGCCCGGCCGGCAACCAGCTCCCGTTGGTGGCTCACTCGCGCAACTAGTGTCTGCCATTGGCGGTTGCTGCCACTCGCTGTAAAGCATTTTTTTCAAATCGGCTCTTTCATACGGCTACAGTACAGTAGTTGCCGGCCCCTTCACACTGGGCCACCAGTTGCGGCCACCGGTGGCCGCTACCAGTGGCCTCGTGTGAAAGCGACCTTATTGTTATCCAATGGGGCTGCGCAGCTCCCGCATGCTGAATACTGAATTATGGTCACATGAAATTCAGTGGGCCCTGGTTATGAGGTGGTGATGTTTCCATGATTACTGTACTCTTTTCCCCTTAACTTGGCTCAGATTTTCGTCCATTTTCAGTGTATTCCCCGTAGCTCAGTGGTAGGATAAGACAGTGCTACTGCTCTCCATCTTCTCTTTAGCACTTCATCGTGGCTAGCATCTATTCTAGTGTTGGTTAATTTTTATGACCCAGCATTCACGATGGAGAGGTGTTAGTTTTAGGCTAAATTAGTGTAAAAAGAGTATAGTCTAATTAGCCGCCCAGTCTAACTACAGTAGGCCAGTAGCTAAGCTAAAAGGGGTTTACGATCTTCAAGTTAGTAGAAACGCGCTATAGAAGAGAACAGTAGGACCAGAAAGACAGCTTAAGGATATGTCAGTTTGATACGGTAAAATTCAGTCCCATGTGACCCTTCCCTAAGTGTTCAGGATTGAAACTAGACTACCCAAATCTAGAAGAGTGACACTCGAATACTCGTAATACTCTGACTTCGCCTAAAGCTGACGTCTCTTCATATTGTATGTTGAGTTACAAGAAATTAACACTAGAATATGATGCTAATCATGAAGTGCTGTGGAAAGGTTGTAGAGCTGTAGTAATGTCTTCCTCTGCCACTGAGCTACATGAAATAAGCTCGAAAAGGACGAAAATCTCTTCCGAATTCAGGTAAAAGAATTATGGCCCATGTTCCTGTGGCAGTGCATCGAAAAACGCTCGCTCTCTCCTGAGATTCGAACCTGTGTGCCACATATGACCATCCCTCCACCTTGCGTGTCACACCACTATAACACCAAGTATATAAGACTGGTGTGGAGAGTAAAATACCATGACCATTATGATGGGTTTGGATGGCAGAAATAAATGGATAATATCCCTAGAAGAAAGTAGAAAGTACAGACAACAGGAGGCCTATTGGCACATGGCGAGATAATCTGTTCAGAAAAAAAATAAGTTCGTTATGATCTAACCTTTGGCCCTGAACCTCAAATCTCACCCTCTGCTGATATATCCCCATTGTGTTTTCCTGGTTACCATCTCACAAACTTCCA
>NC_137034.1:12025058-12105058 GCF_032717465.1 Coenobita brevimanus
CTGATGATTTTGATGTGGCTAAAAATGTTAAACTTGTCCCTCCTTTTAATGAAACTGATTTAACAAAGTATTTTCAGTTGTTTGAGAGGGTAGCTACAGGTTTTAATTGGCCCAAAAAGTATTGGCCAGTACTCCTTCAAACTGTTCTCACCGGTAAAGCTCAAGAAACTTATGCATCTTTGCCTCAGGATCAATCTGATAATTATGATGTAGTTAAAAGCTTGATTCTTAAGGCCTATGAGCTTGTTCCTGAAGCCTATAGAGTAAAATTTAGGACAACTTATAAGCAAGATAAGCAATCCCATGTTGAGTATGCAAAAATCAAAGAAGATCTGTTAGAGCAGTGGTTAAATTCTAAGAACGTGGATTCTGATTTTGGTAAATTTAAGCAGATGATTTTGCTGGAGGACTTCAAAAGGTGTATTAATAATGATGTAAGCCTATATCTTGATGAGAAAAGAATAGATAATTTGTCTGATGCTGCAGTTTTAGCTGATGAATATGTTCTCACTCACAAGAGATATTCTAGAGAAAAAAGGAAAGCTGAGAGTAAGTACGTTGCCTCTACTCAGAGTACAGATAACAGGAAAGAGAATAAAGATGATGTTTCTCAGGAAGTAAATACCAGCTTCACCTCTAGGTTTCAGAAAAGTAAATGTACTTATTATAGTAAGCTTGGTCATACTACGGAGAAATGTTTCAGGAGACAGCATGATGTGAACAAAAAGGAGTCTTTAAATATTCAGTCAATTGGTCTAGTGTCCACCCTTGAGAGTTCCCAGAATTCTTTAACTGAGTTAACTGAACCTGCTTTGAGGGGTAAATTAAATTCTCATGATGGAGCTCATCTTTTGAGCAGTAACGTGGGTGACACTCTGAAGAGTTCATGTGCTAATTTCCTGTCTGATGGTTTTGTCAGTCCTCTGGACATTATGACAGGAAATCAGTTAAAATATATCGTGATACAGGTGCTTGCCAATCCCTTATGCTGACCAGTGTTCTAGGCTTTAATGTTAATTCATCTGATGAAACTGTAATCTTACAAGGTGTAGGGAATAATTACTTCTCTGTCCCTCTGTGCAGAGTGAATTTAGAGTCTGGTTTTGTTAATGGTTCCGTTATGGTTGGGTTGGTTGAAACACTCCCAATGTCAGGTGTAACTTTCTTACTTGGAAATGATATTGGTGGAAGTCAAGTGTGTCCAGCTCCTCAGTTGTCTAGTGAGCCAGTGGCTGCGGCCCGGGATTGTGATGTCCCTGATGTGTTCCCTGTATGTGCCGTCACTAGGGCTAAGTCTAAAGTTACTGGTGACTTAGAGGATAATGATGATGATGATGTTATCCTAACTGACACTTTTCTTGCTAATTTGGACCACTCACCAGATGAGGCAGTACCCCACAGTGTTGATAATTTGTCTTGTCAAGAGTTGGTTGAGTTGCAGGTTGCTGACCCTGAGTTGAAAGGTCTAGCTAACTCTGCTTGCAGTGAGGAAGAGTCAGCCGGTGCTTCTACTTGTTATTATATATAGTCAGGAGTACTTATGAGGAAGTGGAGACCTCCAACAGCATCAGCCGACTGTGAATGGGAGGTTGTACATCAAGTTGTCATCCCTCGTGTTTGTAGGCAGGATATCATTAGAGTTGCTCATGATTCCAGTTTGGTAGGACACCTTGGAGTGAGGAAGACTGTGGCACTCATTTTGAAACACTTCTACTAGCCAGGTATCTGCAGGGATGTTTCCTGGTATTGTAAGTCTTGTCACACCTGTCAAGTTGTGGGGAAGTGTAATCAGACCGAAAAGGTTGCACCTCTAGTTCCCATTCCTCCTTTTGAGGCGCCATTCACCCGTGTGTTGGTGGATATTGTGGGCCCTCTTCCTAAGACTTCTTCAGGATTTTCTTATATGTTGACCCTGATTGATATGGCTACTCTTTATCCTGAAGCCATTCCACTTGGAAATATCTCAGCAAAGAACGTGGTTAAGGAAATGCTAGGGTTCTTCACAAAGTTTGGTCTGCCCAAGGAGGTACAGTCAGACCGGGAAAGTAATTTCATGTCAAATGTTTTCAAGCAGTCTCTGAAAGAGTTGTGCATCACCCAGATCACGTCTTCAGCTTACCATCCCCAGACCCAAGGAGCGTTGGAGAGATATCATCAAACACTCAAATCGATGCTCAAGAAATACTGTTTGGAACATCAGAAAGACTGGGATAAAGGTCTTCCATTCGTTGTATTTGCCGCAAGAGAATCTCCAAATGAATCACTGGGCTTCTCACCTTTTGAACTACTGTTTGGCCATGAAGTAAGAGGACCCCTTAAGTAACTCAAGGAATGCTGGCTGTCAGAGGAAGATGACGTCAACCTGCTGGAGTATGTGATGAAGTTCAAAGAACGGCTGTCCACTGCTTTACAGCTGGCGAGAGAGAATTTAGGAGCTGCTCAGGAGAAGATGAAGACTTGGTATGATAAGAAGTCCAGGTTACGCCACTTTCAGCCAGGAGATCAGGTTTTGATTCTGCTACCAGCTCATGGGCAACCTCTTCAAGCCAAGTTTAGTGGTCCTTATTTCGTGGAGAAGAAACTCAGCGATGTCAACTATGTCATCGCCACACCAGATCGTAGAAAGAACAAGCAACTTTGTCACATCAACATGCTAAAGTTATATCACAGGCGGGACGAAAATAACCCAGTCTGCACTGTAGCTGTTCCACCCTAGTCTGCAAGTGAAGTTCTCCCATGCAGTATGAGCCTGAGTGATAGTTTGGGGAAGAATCCTGATATCATGAATGATCTCCAGACTAAGCTTTCTCATCTACCTCCCAAGGAAAGGCAGGAGTTTTCGGCATTACTGCAGGAGTACCCGCAAGTGTTCCGTGCCACTCCAGGAAGAACCACTGTGTTGATGCATGATGTCGATGTTGGAGACGCAAAGCCAATTAAATTGCCTCCTTACCGTGTGAACCCAGTGAAAGTTCCTCTCATCCAGAAGGAGCTTGGCTACCTGTTGGACCACAAGATGATTGAGCCCTGTCAGAGCGAGTGGAGTTCTCCTGTCACTCTAGTCCCTAAGCCAGGTGGGTCACAGCGGCTTTGCATCGACTGCAGACGTGTTAATCAGATAACCAAAACAGACACTTACCCTCTCCCTCGCGTGGAAGATGGCATAGACAAGATCGGAAAGGCTAGGTACATAAGTAAGTTTGATCTGTTAAAGGGATACTGGCAAGTACCTATGACTGAACGTGCTAGGGAGATCTCACGTTTTGTAACACTAGGAAAGACTTTTGCATGTTCTGTAATGCCATATGGTATGAAGAATGCACCAGCCACATTTCAGAAGCTCATGAATGTTGTAACAGAGGGTTTGGCAGGGTGTGTTGTTTATATTGATGATATATTAATCTTCAGTGACAACTGGAAAGATCACCTATGCCATGTCAGTAAATTTCTTGAGCGTTTGGTTCAGGCTAATCTTGTAGCTAATTTATCAAAGTGTGAGTTTGGTCAAGCTAAAGTTCAGTACCTTGGGTACATAATTGGTGATGGACACGTTGCACCACCAGGAGCTAAGGTTCAGGTTATAAGTGATCTTCCCAGACCTAGAAGTAGGAAAGAGCTACAAAGATTTTTGGGAATGGTAGGTTATTACAGGAGATTTGTTCTTAACTTTTCAATTCTTGTATCACCACTTACAGACCTACTGAAAAAGGGAGTTAAATTTGTCTGGACCGATGACTGTGAATCCTCTTTCAGCAAACTTAAAGCTATCCTATTAAGTCAGCCAGTGCTCGCTACTCCAGATTTTGCTAAGCCTTTTAACCCGCCCCGTCCCGACCACTTTTTGACCACTGGTACCCCCCAATCCCGACCATTTTTTGACCCTTTTTTTTTTTTTTTGCTTAAACTTTCGCTTTTGGTCAGAAACAATGGTCAGTGGAAAAGAAATTGGTCCCCGGGGTCCCTAATTACCCTAACCAGGTATGCCTTGGTCCCACCTGGCCCCGTGTTCTCCATAGGCGGTCTGAGCCTCTAACGTTTTCTATGGTATTATAAGTCTGGGAAACCAATGAAAGTAAGTAGATATGTATTTATTACAAACATAAAAACATGTGATAAAAGAGTATATTGGATTTTATACAAAAATAGAGCAGAAATAAGCATTGTACCATCGTGCGAAACGAGCAAAATCGGGCAACTTGGTCACGATGAATCGCTTACATTCTAAAATCATGATACATATCATTTTTTTTACCTTCATAATACTTCTACAATAACATTATACCATTTTACATTTTATTGAACTGTTTTTACGTATTCACAGGCCTTTTGATAACATTTAGCGTAATGTTAGTGCTTATTTATGTAGTGAGTGAACTCGCTGTGACTGTTGTTTCAACTCGTATTGTGTTTTTAATACTTCCATAATACTTTTCTAATATTATTATACACTTTTCAACTTTATTGAACTGTTTTGAGATTATTTCAGGCCTTACGTAAATATATAGCGTAATAATAGCGCATAATAACACACACGGGGAAGTCGCTATGACAACTATATCAACTTACAACCTATTTTTGTACTTATATAATAATTCTCCACTAACATTGCACATGTTTACACTTGATATAATTGATATCACATAATTTCAGAACTTACGATGGAACTGAGCGTCATATTTGCGCATACTTACACAGGGAGTGTTATCGCGATATCATTTGTTTCATCTTACACTAGTATTCAACTTATAAAATACCTTACTACTAACATTACAACAAATTCCACTTTATATAATTCCTATCACATACTTACTGACCAGAATGTGGGTGTACTTGTGACATCAATTATTACAACTTACACTATTGTTCAACTTATACGTTTTATTCATGCTAACATTACACCCGTTTCCACTTTATTTCCTTGCTATCACATATTTACTGACCAGATTTACACAGTGGGTGTAGTTTTGATATCAATTCTTTCAACTTACACTAATTCTCAACTTATACATTACTTTTCTGAAAAAATAACACCCATTTCAACTTTACATTTGACTTAGCACCTACTGACTGGCCTTACCATTATAATGAGCGTCATTTCGCCTTCCCACACAGTTTCAGTAGTGTGGGAAATTATGATACTCCTTGAAACAAGGCTGAAAGCACAACGCAACATTGCACTCGACACACTCGTACCTTGTGTCTTTTCTCTGAGTGGATGGTCTGACTGTCGAGTGCTTACATACATGGCAGCGACGCTGGGGTTTACGACGGTTTGGGTCGGAAGGGATTGCGCTGGGATAGTGGCGTCCTGCAAGACGTAGGGGAGTCTGAGCAGCCATGGGGGTGCGGGTGCAGTGTGTGGGTCTGTCCTGGGCATGCTTGGCGATTATTTCACGTGCCAGCTCCCTCACAAACCCCTCAAAGGTCTTGGATACTCCGGTGGTCATTGCGTGCAGGTAGTGGGCGTTCAGGACCATGATGTCGAGCAAGTGGAAAAAGAGTTTCTTGTACCACTTCATCGTGGTCCTGGCACAGTCAACACTTGAAATCATCGAGTCTGACTGATCAACTTGCCTCATGTTCAGATTATAGGCCAGTACAGACTCGGGTTTCCATATGTTGCGCCTCCTCTCGCTACGGTGATCCACGGAGTCTGTGCGGTGCATCAGGGGGCTGTGAACAGTTGATAGGAGGCAAACTTCCCTGTTGTGGTTCCACAGGGTGGCAAGGATGTTATTGGCCTGGAAGAAAACCACCTCGTTCTTGTCAAGTTTCCTCCCTATCTTGACCATATGGCGACGGTTTCTCTTGACTGTACCACAGACTCCAGTGTCGTGTTGGTGGAGGAACCTAGCGAGAAGAGGGCTAGTGTACCAGTTGTCCAGGTACAACACATGACCACAATGAAGGTACTCTTCTATCATTGTCTTCACCACGGCCCCAGAGAGTCCTATACTCCGATCTTCTGTTATATCTGTCTGTGCGTCCGTGTACAAGACTATGTCTTGCACATAACCAGTCTTACAGTCACACATAACAAAGACCTTGAACCCGAAACGGTGTCTCTTGCTGGGTATGTACTGCCTAAAGGAAATATTGCCTCTCCACAACACAAGACTCTCGTCTATGACGAGATCTCTGTAGGGATAAAATGAGGAGCGGAACATTTCCCGTAAATGATCAAATACCAGCCTAATTCTCCTCATTTTATCAGTGTTATTTGCATTGGCTGGATCTTCTGCATCAAAAAAGTGGAGGCGGCCGAGAATATACTGAAATCGGTTACGACTCATCACCTTTCCAAAGAAAGGTGTGAGGATGATTGGGTCAGTTGTCCAATAGGCAGGAATTTGGTTTTTCCTTACCACACCCATCAAGAGAACCAGGGCCAAAAATAGGAACATCTCTGAAATTGTAACGGGATAGTCATACCGTTGGGAATGCCTGCTCGTGGTTCCCAAACGTTCGCTTTCACGGCGCTGTGATTGTGAAAAGATATTAGTTTGTTCAACTATGCACCCCACAAACGCCTCACCAAAGAACAAGTGGAAAAAATCCACCCTAGACGAACCTGCATTCACACCTGGAGCCGTGCAACCAGACCGCCACTTCTCAGTGAAAGGGTGAATGATGGGAGTAAAATTACTCCCATCTTCCCAGTTCCACGTGACACCACCGTCTCCAGCCACGTCCCCATCGTCCCCTTCGTCAGGGTGGGGAGGTGAGGGTGGTGGGGGAGGTTGGGGAGGTGGAGAGCGGCGCCTCTCATCACTCGCACTTCTCTTCCCTCTCCCTTTTCCTTTACCCTTTCCCTTCCCTTTCTTTCCTTTCCCCACATCCTGGGGCTGTGGGGAGGAAGTTTGGGAATATTCTGGGGCGAAAGAAGTGCTGGGGAGTGACTCCACCTCCTCTCCCCTAGGCCTACGTGCACCACGTGCTCGTGCTGCCTCCCTCACACCACTTGCCCCTTCACCCCGCACTACCCCCACACCACTCTCACTTTCACCCCGCGCTGCCGCCACAACACTTTCCCTTTCCCCCAGGAATCCCACCACACCACTTGCCACTTCCCCAGACAAAGTACTTTCACCATACCTTATATGTCGTCTCGCCCCACCTTCTGATCCTCGTGGTGATATTTTTTCTTTTCCCAACCACGCGGCGATATCACGTCCTAAGCCGCCGTCATCCTCATCGTCCTCATCCTCGTCCTCATCAGATTCGGGATGGAGAGATAGCCGTGCACGTGGTTGGGGAGCAGGCTGGCCTTCCCTTGCCTTACGGTATGTCACATACCACGTTTTTCGGGGCGAAGGGACCTCCTCATCACTGCTACTTATTTCTTCCTCTGGCTGGATGTAATCGCGATCTACCACATCATCGTCGAGTGGAGAATCACTATCTCCAGTGAAGGCTCCCAGGGCGGATGCAATTTCCTCGTCTGAGAGACCTTTCCGCGCCATGTCTGACCTGGGTCACTGCTAGCAGGTGAGTGACCGAGACAAGGGCGAGCGCGGGTCATGCGGGGCCTAGGACGCTGCCCGCCTGGCGGCAGGTAGGGGAGGCTTGGGTACGTGGGTGAATCGAAAATCTCGCACGAATTTTGAAAATTGTGGAAATTATGAACCTTGCAATTGCAGGACGTTGAAGTACGTCGACGAGATTAGCTGTGACATGACGTGAGGACGTGGAAGTACGTCGACGGGACGCCGCGGGTTAAGATGGCTGTTGACGCAAGTGAAACAGGAGCTGGGGCTGTTTTGCTGCAAGAGGATGATCAGGGTATTGAACGCCCTGTATCTTATTACAGTAAGAAGTTCACTCTACCTCAAAAGAACTACTCAACAATTGAGAAAGAGCTTTTGGCCTTGATTTTGGGTTTATAGCATTTTTCATTTTGTTTGTGTTCTGGTTTTGACCCCACAGTCATTTATACCGATCATAACCCACTGAAATTCCTTAGTAAGTTTAAAGATAAAAATCAGAGATTGACAAGATGGAGTCTACTTCTTCAGGAGTATTCATTAGACATACAGCATGTCAAGGGGAAAGAAAATGTTATTGCAGATTGCTTATCTAGACTTTAGACAGATTGTTTTAGAGTAATAAGAAATTTCCTTTGTAAATTTCTTTTTCTTTGTGGGGAGGTGTTACATAGCCTACGATTTCATCATCCTTTGTGTAATTCTAATGTACAGTATGCTGCATGTTTGATCACGAGCGTGTTCTACCTCACTCCCCCCTTCTCCCCTTATAGTTGAGTAAGTCGTTCTTTCTGTTGTTCAGAGCAGGATTGTCAACTCTTTGTCCCCATGGCTTCATTTGCGCGTCCTTCTTACAAGTTGTATCAAGCTCTGCCGGCCCCTATATAATGAGCTCAGTCTCTGCATTAATTGCCACTTAGATCTACTCCTCATTTTGCTCACATCTCTGTCCTCCCCTGGACATTGTTATTATTGTGAGTGCTCAGGAAGTCTCCAACCATCTAGCAGCTGTGTAATTTGAGTATGAGTGTTATTACATTTTGTTCTTGTGCTGTATAGCATAAGGTGTTGATTTGTAGGCCTAGTAAAGTTTTTGTAATTCATATTGTCAGCCAGTGGTAATAATATTTTGTATCTGTAATAATATATCTTGCATTCACTGAGTATTATCTGGTATTCTCATTTTATCAGGGCTGACTTAGATAAATTTACTCTTGCTAATTTCGTGTTAATAGAGGCTATTGCAGTTAACCATATATTTAACCTGTTTTTTGCCATTACATTATCCTTATGAGTCCTGAATGTTTTGTTGTTAGTTTGAGCATTAAACTTTAACTTGTAATTTTACCTAACTCTTTTGTTTTGAACCTGGAACTTTACGGGACAGTAGTGATTTTTAGTATTCTCACTTAAAGTGTTCATTATCTCTCTCTGTACCGTAACAATATATATTTATATATATATATATATATATATATATATATATATATATATATATATATATATATATATATATATATGTGTGTGTGTGTGTGTGTGGGTGGGTGGGTGGGTGGGTGGGTGTGTATTTATTTCATTTATATATATATATCTTTTATATATTATTACTTGCCATCGAGAGAAAAAACGTTGTTTGGCACCAAAACTCCTCATCTTTATTTAATTCACTGTCTTATAAAAGGACGGATGTTGGGATTATCTGTAGCACTTTCAAAAAATTTAAGTTTTCATTTTGCTCCCTCCTTTCCTTCCCTTTAACACTGCCTTAAGTAGTGTATAACCCATGTCAGGCCAGGAGAACATGGATTTTTTTTTTTTTTCATATTTACACCTTCCTCTGGCTTCTCCTTCCTTGATTTCTTCTTCCATGTCTCTCATATACAACATTCATTGCCTTCTACCGATTTGTGACATATGTATCGCCCATATTTTTGTTTTGTGTTTTTTTCTCTCTCACTCTAACCCTGTTATTTAATGTCCCCTCTGTCTCTTTCTCCATTTGTCCTTCGCATTTCTTTAATAACTTCTTCCGTAATCCTTCCACCTCATTACGTTTTCTTTGCCTCATATTTTAAAAAGAATTTTAACTTAGGACGGAAAAATAAATTGATGCAGAAAAAAAAAATAATACATCAAAATACAGGCGTCCTCCATTCATAAAAAATCTGAAGCAGTTTGACTTGAACTGCTGTTGGCTAAAGTTTGGGAGAAAACTAATCTGGTGTGGCAAAGTCCATCAACAACTCCAGTTATCCATATTGCTGCTCATTGGTCTCGTCTCCATACATACAAGCTGACGTCCTCCATCCATTTATCCACGCTTTGCTTCCACGTTTTCCACGAGCGCCTGTCCTCCACTTTTTCATTACTTGCTCTTTTCTCCTCCACATCTCCCCACCAGCGCCATCCCTCCACCTTTCCGATCCTCTCTCTCCCTCTCTTCCACATCTCTCATCCACCATTTCATCAGTCAGGCAACACCCTTTCAGTACGTCTCTCCAGGCTTTCCCTTCTTCACAAATCTCAGCTATACTCCTTTTACCTAACTTGGCCCAGATTTTTGTCCTCTTCCAGCTTGTTTCACGTAGCTCAGTGGCACAATACGACAAATTTCTTCCCTCTACCTCTCACTTTCTTTCCAATTTCTTTCACTAACTTCCTTATTCCCCTCACTTCTTCCCTCATCCCGTCATTATCTTCCCTATTTCTCCCACTATCTTCCCTAATCCCCTCACTTTCTTCCCTGTTCCCATAATTTTTTATCTATTCCCCTCACTTTCTTCCCTATTCCCCTCACTTCCTTCCTTATTCCCCTCACTATCACCCCTGTTCCTCTCACCTTCTTCATTATTCCCCGCATTCTCTTCCCTAGTCCCCTCACTTCCTTCCATATCCCCCTCACTTTCATCCCTATTCCTCTCACTGTCTTCTCTTTTCCCCTCACTCGCTTCCCTGTTCCCATTACACTCTTCCTTATCCCCTTAACCTTCTTCCTCTCACTTTTTTGCCTTGCGTATTATTTTCCTCCTCTCACTTGCCTCCCTCTATCCAGCACTTTCTTCCCTATTCCCCTGATTTTTCCAAATTCCCCTCACCTTCTTTCCAGTTCCCCTCACTTTCTTTCCAACTCCCTTCACCTTCTTCCCAATTTGTCTCTCTCCCTTTTTCCTCCAAATTTCTTCCTTCTCGCTTCACTTTCATCCCTATTCTCTTCACTTTGCTGCAGTGGCTGGACTTCACTAATATTTTTCATCCATCATCTTTTTCTTTTCCATTTTTTTTTTTAAGTTTCATCTTTTCTCGTTTAAATTTTTCTTTTTAAGTGTATATTTACAACGAGTACCTCAAGTCGATGAACTTTTGCTTAAAGACAGAAAAAAACCGTTATTCCTCTCAGTTTTTAAAAAAGGTCGCCCCGAAATAAAAAAATTCGATTTTTGCTAGTGTATATGTACGTACATGTATAATAAAAAAACAAAAAAGCTTATACAAATGCATTAATACTTAAAATCACTGTTTATTATCTAGAATAAATGTAAGTTGCAGTTTGGCTTTGTTTCTGCAGGCATATAAAAGTTCCTGCATCACTTTGATTGCACGCTCTGCACACTGATTACTTCTTTGTATCTTGAGTAAGGATGGTTCCTGCTTCTAGTGATTCTGCAACGAGTTTAGTGTTTTTTTTTGGAAAGTTTCAATATTTCTAACAAGTTCTTGAAGTCTTTTTCATTGTACATATCATAGGTAAACCAGTACTCTGCCCATTCGTACGAAATGAATCTGCATATCTTCTCCAAAGTCTTCCTTGTTGTAGGTATAAGAATGAATGCAAGGAGAGCGAAAATCGCTCTTGAATTCCACCTCTCATTACTGATATTTGGTACTTTCTGAAAGTTAATCAAAGGAAAATGCCTTTTTCATCAAAGAATCTAAACACTCATGTTAAATGGTACAAAAACTTCATTTCATCTCTCCATCCTGACTTATCAAAGATCTCTTCTGTTCCATTAACAAACTGTGATTTTAGTTTTTCATAATTCTTTATTAGTTGAGACACAAATGGATATCCGATGTTTGGAGAATTGGTGTTAGTGCCAAGTTCTTCATCCATCACTAAGTGGAGAATCCTGTCCAGAATGTGATGCTGACATCCAATAAGTTGTTGTTTGCTGAAACTCTTATCCGAGAACATTTGTTGTAATCTGACAACTCCACTCTTTTTCCCAGTGTTAATGCTAGTTGTACCAGCAATGATCATTTCCATTGCATGCCATAAGTTGTATTCATCAATAACTTTTGCAATTCCTTCAGCAATAGTTTTAGCCTTGCCATTTTCCAAACGCAGTGCATCCAATTTTATTTCGGTTCTTTCATTTTTAAGTAGTAGTACTACCTGGTACTAATTTTCATCAGTCCGCTTTCCATCGAAATGTAATGGCCATGTTTCCAACTGTAACTTTTCAATCACTTCCTCCTTCAGTATAGCAGCCTGTTTTTTAGTATATTGACTTGTAAATTGCTGCTTGACATGGAGCTGGAATGTCAATGCCATCATGTGACAATTGTTTGCATATTTTAGCAGCTTTATTTATCGATACTCCAACGGATGTCACCAAGTTAGTTGCAACTTTACTTCTGATTGGTGGATGATTAGTCTCATCTTCATCCTCATATTCACTGTTATCAGATTCAGTGCAACTACCACTAGATGAAAAATCATAAGATATTGATGGTAATATAGGTTCATTAGGCAGTTTTCATCTTCTTGAAGGGTGAATGGTTTCCTTACCTGCAACTTGACCTGTTGAGTACCCCACTTCTCCTTTGCTTTGCACTTGTAGGTTAGGTAGAGTTGTTTATCTTCAGTGGATAACCATTGACCATTTAATTTTGTGATATCAAAAAGTTTATTTAGGGCATCATGTTTTCCCCTCTTTACACATTCATCAAAAGATTTTAGCACCTTATCAAGCTTTGCTTGTAGTACTTGACCTGACACATGTGGAAAGTTCAATTTATTCTCCCAAAATTTTGTAACTTCTTTGGAACTTTCGACTATTCGTTCCTTTCTTAATTTATTTTTGCTCCAAGAAACTGGTAACGTTCAACGACTTGCATTTGGTTTGGCATTCTGCATTTTTCTTCTAATGAAGATACTTCTAAAGGCACAATTCCTCTTCTTCTATGTGACTGCTGGAACCGTACCAAAATATTGGTCCAGACGTCCTTGTTCTTCTGTACGATAGTATCACTTCTTTTGTGCGATATCATGCTTATCTGAAAACCAAAAATATTTAGTATATAGCAGTAACACATTAAGCAATTATTTTGCTGACTGTTCACCTGCAAACTGTGAAGATAACTGTTAGATGCTGAAAACTGTGTCCCGTTTTATAATATTCAGATTATTCTAGAATGTTCTAAACAATGTTAAACCATACTAGAACGTTACAAACCGTTCTAGAAAGTTCTAAACAGTTCTAAAATCTTCTTTGCTAGTCTTTAAAATTATAAAAAAATCTATATAAAGATTAAGAAAGTGATAAAACTTGCTCCTGGTAAAGTTAATTATATGGTAATCCATTTTTTGATTTGGGATGAACTTTTTTTTTTTTTTTCAAAACTGAGAGAAATACGGGCTTTTTTCTTTGTTTTTAAACAAAAGTTCATCAGTGTATGATACAGGCTACCTTTTATTTGAAAAAAAAATATATATATATATATATATATATATATATATATATATATATATATATATATATATAACCCTAATGTGCATATGTCACACAAAAATAACAAAAAGCATTAAATCCATCAGTAGTAATATGCACCGTGATTTTCCAAATCATTAGCAACAGACTCTCTTTGGGTCGTATTCAAGGCCGTTAAGAAAGATCCCAATCTTCTCATCACCTATTCATTTTTGAATGCAGATGCCTAATATAATATTGTACGTAAGTAAAGCAAAGTATCACTATACTGGAATGATTTAAGTAACACAGAAGGGGACGGCAAAGTGTAATAAACAAAATAAATCACTTAGGAAGACGTGCTAGGGAGTTTCCTTAAACGATGAGAATATTGGCCTTGGTTTGGCGTTAATAGATGTAATTATTCACATTGACTTCTGCAAATTAATTACATGTTTTTCTTTTCTATTTGCCGTTTCTCCTTCTTTGTAGATGGATTGAAGGTGAAATGCGTTTGGGCATCTCCAGTTTTTTTTTCGCTCCATTAAAAATATTCTTTGAATAGCTTTATTATAAGCACACGTCTAAGAATGCATATTAATATTTATGTATGATACTTATAAATACATAGATATATCAAGCTTTCTCTATCTCAGGTAAAAATTATGTTTTGTACTTTACGATTATAATGCTATTTTTCTATTATTATGCTGTGTGTGTTGGCAAATTATATATATATATATATATATATATATATATATATATATATATATATATATATATATAGACAGATAGATAGATACATATAGATAGATATTTATCTATTTATCAGATTGATAGATATATGAATATTTATCTATCTATCTATCTGTCTATCTACCTCTCTCTCTCTCTCTGTATATATATATATATATATATATATATATATATATATATATATATATATATATATATATACATATATATATATATATATATATATATATATAGATATATATATATATATATATATATATATATATATATATATATATAAATATATATATATATATATATATATATATATATATATATATATATATATATATATATATATATATATACTGTTATTTTTACAGATAAGTCGTGAATTTCTCTACCCATGTTTTAAAAAATCAAGTAATTTTACCCTCTTGTGCACGCATAAGTTTTATAAGTTTTGCAGACACACGATTTTACTCCACCCCATTCCCTGCCAGCCCGCCCGCGCGCTGCTCAAAAGACATATTCTCGCCTTATTTCGCCACCCAAACCTTTATACATTGCCATGAAACCTACGTATCTTATTGGTCGATGTTTGTTCTAGCCGATAAGCGAAAAAAAAAAATACTGAAAAATATGAATATAAGTACATAGGCCACGGTGAATAAACATTTCTGAACATCAATTTCACTTTCCAACATCCTAGTTCGAATGTTGTCCATCATACAGAAAAATGTTAGTAGAAGTTTTGATGGAGAATTTCATCAGCTTTCTAATGGTAAAGTCCGGTTATGATAAGATTTGTAGTTTTCAAGAAAATAGCCACAAACTGAAAGCCATTAAAAAAAAAAAATGATTTTTGTGCAGGGAGCTTTTCCGCACAAGTTTTCTAGCAAATATTATGTTTTTGTTTCATAATCCTGTGTAGTATTTTATGAGCTTTCTTATGGGCCACGCCGATTTTTGATAGGCCTCATAGTTTGCGAGTAAATCGCAAAAAACTACTGGATACTCACGGCCGTGCTGCACTTTCGTCATGTGTGCACAATAACCTTTATATTCCCATCTTTGTAACAACGACTTTTCATGAGAGATATTACATTGTTATGTCCTGTACATACGTAGAATTCACTGATCTTTATCATGGTTCTTACAGGAAATTGATACGTCCAATAGTTTTTGAGTAAATGGACGACAAATGTAGAATACTCCTCACCCACAAGCGAGATAAAAACACTCCCTTTCCCTGCCTCACCCACACCTACATATTTTCGCTCGTTAGGTTTTATTATTTTCTCTTTTTACTCAAAGTATACACGTAAAATATCATAAGCTCTTTGATAATGCTCCCAGAAACTCGACATGACCACCAGTCTTTTTGCTAGGTAGTGATACTGAAGCTGAACTTTCTTCCATCTCATATGTGTATATGTAAAAAACAATACTTATTTCTGTAAAAAAATTTAGAAATATAGAAATAGGTCAATATACAAATCAACAAAATACAGATAACTCACTTCCTCCAGAGGTGTTGAGATGTTGGCAGGACCTTGAAGGGTTTGAAGATGAGGAGTTATGTAGTGTGTGTGTGTGTGTGTGTGTGTGTGACATATTTTGATCTCTCCTCCTTGCATTAAACATGCAATGCACACGATAGATTTCTCCACGAACATTCACTGCACGACGTATGTAATATATGTGGCATATTTCTTGTCTCTGATCCTTGTGCTAGGTTTTCGCTAAGTCAGTTAATGCACGCAGTATTTCTCAGTGGACACTCGCTGCACAATTTTATTCGTATGTTTCACACTAGACCATACACAATATTGCACTGTCTGAGATTGGTACTAGACCTTTTCACTGAAGTCTATGATTGTGTGGCATATTTGTTGTCTGTGATACTTGCACTAGGTTTGAGCTAAGTCAGTCAGTGCATGCAGTATTTCTCAGCGAACACTTGCTGCACTATTTTATTCATATACTTCATACTGAACCATATGTAATATAAAACACCATCACATGATTCCATCCCAACCTCCTCTACTATTCCCTTCCTGACTCTATGGCGTACATGACCGCTTGTTTCCTTTGCGACTATGGCATATTTCTATGGCATACATAATGCCTGCTATGGTAGGTTAGTTATTTCACAAATCCAGGCACTAAATATTTCAAAAAGTATAAGTAATGGCTTCATTATAAAGGTAATATACTCACATCATTTACGGGCAGGGTGATGCAGAGTGGAATCCCCGTTACAACAAACCACACTACTGCCACTAGGCCTAACAGCTGATAACAGGCCCTAATGCTTACAAACAATATATCTATGTTCCCTAGACACAATCACTTCACATTACAGTCAAAAACACTACAATCACAATATTTCCGTAATGGCTTCTGTCTCAGGTGGGAGGGGGAAAATGGCGGATTTAAAGGGATGACTGACAGCAACACTACCCTTCAGCCCACCTGGTTGTGAGATACTGAGGTTTTTCTGCTGCGCATTGTCTCATCAGAGCAGTCACAGTGTTGCCAAGTGTTTACCTTGGAAGAGAGATGCACCCACTAGAACGCACCAAAATTTGACACAAATTGGCCCAAAACTTTCCTTTTGGTGGCATTTTTTCTGCTTAACAGTGCGATTCACATCTACATGCATTTATATGCCAAACCACAAAGAACACGATTCGCGTCAACGAGCCTCGGAGGGTTAAACAGATTTCTGTATTTATTCTTTTTCTTGTAAATTTACAGTATGCAATGAAAGTATGCAGTGAAAGTTTGCAATGAAAGTATGCAGTGAAATTTTGCAATTAAAGTGTGCAATGAAAGTAAACAATGAAGGTATGCTATAGAAATATTCATTGAAAATATGTAATAAAAGTATGCAGTGAAAGTATACAGTAGAATAAAAGAATGAATTGAAATTATGCAATTAAAATATTGAAGTCTTGTTTTGTTGCATTTCGTACTTAGTATACCACAGAACAAAGAATTCTGAAACGTAACTTCAGCTGCCATATGTTCTTAACCCAGCGAATGAAATGAAAATTGAATGAAGTGATTTTTTTTTTTTTTTTAAGTTAGGTCTTTCAGTGTTGTGTGGAGACAGGTAGAATTTCTTATGTTTTTCTGTCTTCCAACAGCTTCATCCTCATCAACTGCAAACATACACACACACACACACACACACACACACACACACACACACACACACACACACACACACTCTCAGAGGCAACAATACTGGATGAGTTTAATTTAAAGTTAGGTTGTGCAACTTAACCAACACTTGTCGATATTGTGGCCCCCCTTCCCCCCATCTCTCTCTCTCTCTCTCTCTCTCTCCAGTCTTTTCCTCCTCTTTTTCTCCAGCTCTTTTATTTACCTACTGTCCCTCCTCAGTAACGCAAAAATGGTCTTTCCTCTTCCAGTCAATTTTATTCCTTCCAATACTTTTTTTTTCCTTTATCATGTTTCCCTTTTTCCTTCCTTTCCCTTTCTTTGCTTCCACCCCTTCCTCCTTCCTTGCTTCCTTCCTTCTGTCCTTTTTTTCATCCTCTCTCAGAGAACCAGCGCATATAAAAGGCAAATTACAATATTTCTACTCCATATGATGTCATTACGTGTTCAAAAAATCCTATAACCTTTCTACCCTGACTTGGCCCAAAATTGCCATCTCTTCATCTTGAATGCTGAGTTGTAATACTAGATAAACACTAGAATATGATGCCAGTCACGAAGAACTACTATGGGAAGAATGTAGAGCGATATCATTGTCTTTCTGTCAGTGAGTTACGTGAAAGAAGCCATAAAGGAATGGAAATCTGGCCAAGTTAGTGTGAAAGACCAATAATGCTAGTCACGAAGAAGTGCTATGGGAGGACCGTACATTTGAGGCTTAGGCATACAACCCTTTGATAAAGCCTTCATTAATTCCTTGGTTAACACCTTCATTCCTAAGCTGAGTAAATCGCTAGGTATTGGCAGGAAGGAAATATTAATGGCGCTTATGGTGCTGACGGTGCTCTAATATTACACCAAACCAAATGCAAAATATTACACAAATTTCTAAGCTTATAGGAAAAAAATCATGCTGTGTTTCACTACGCCCTATCTGACTCTGAAGTAAAGGAAGGGATGTCTGAGAGAGAGAGAGAGAGAGAGAGAGAGAGAGAGAGAGAGAGAGAGAGTCCTCCCTCCGTATCCATAGTCCGAGATGGCCTTCGAACACCAATACTGTATTCTGCAGTCCTGAATAGACAGGACTAGGGAAGGGGGAAGAGAGACAGAGATGGGAGAAGAGGATGAGGATAAGACTGAAGATACAGAGAGAAAGAAAGAGAGAGAGAGAGAGAGAGAGAGAGAAGGAAATTAAATAAAAATGAATGGAGAGGAAAAAATTAAAAACCAAAAGTTTGACAAAACCCCATGTCCTACAGGAGTAACAATAAACTATAGTCGCGACACGGGAATCTGAGGTTGTTGTTATCGTGCCTTGGCTACCTACCATTCAAAATGCGTCTCATTTCGTGTATAATATGAGACGAATGTGATTCGTGTATGATATGTTCGTGTATAATAATACTCGTGTATATTATATTCATGCATAATAATATAATTCGTGTATTATACGATACGAAATCGGACGCACATTTTCAATGATAGGTTGCCAGGGTACGATAATGACAACCTCAGAGTCGTGCGCCACGACACTAGTTACCTGTTTACGTATTGTGTACCCACAATCAGGAAGCTTCACCATTACTGCGTATAGCATTGATTGTCTCTGTAGTTATGCAAATGCTGCTTTTGTGTTATAAACTGTGACCTTTAGAAGTAGTTCAAGGTCATTCATATATGGAAAATGTACTTAGATTATTCTAAGGTAGCTTCTTGTATATTCATCGACAATATCTGAGGTCAAAGGTGTGGAAGAAATCAATGAAGCAATGGTACATTATACATTTGTCTCAATAACTCGCTAATTGTATGCTTAACCGTAACTGTATTTCTTTCAGATAATAAGAGGGACCACAGTTATACTACAGCTTTAAAACTGTGTAGTTTAATCTAAAACGTGTTACAAAGAAGACACTGAGCAGATGTGCATTCAGTACCATCCACTATGCTAAATGACAAAATATTCATCCGAAATTCTCAACAAACTTTTTTTTATCATAGGATCAACTAAAGAGCTGTATCTCAGTTTCTTGGATATTTCAATTTTAAATATCCAGTTTCTGCATCAAAACTGAGTATGCGAGTATGACCTTCAAAAGTAGTTCATGAGTCATATGTATTTGGCACACGTACGTGGGTTACCCTAGAGTACCTTCCTGTATAATATCAAGATCGAAGAAAAAAAGCCCAAAGACAATAAGCTTTCCCGTGTAAATGCCAAAGCTTAATAAGAGAAAAAAAATGAAAGAAACAACTGGATTCAGTAACACCCGACTTGATTTGTATTGATCAGGAGAGAGAGAGAGAGAGAGAGAGAGAGAGAGAGAGAGAGAGAGAAAGGGGGATTGGGGAGCTGGGGGTTGGAGGGGTGAAGGATAATAATTCTGCTCCTACCCTGAATAACTCCCGTGGTTCCTTGCGCCTCGTTCTCTTCTCCTTCCCTTTTTTCCAGGGCCTTAATTTCGGAGGGGGGGGGGGACTAGGGGACTATTGTCCCCCAGTGTTTTCTGTACATTAATTTGTCAAAACTTCTACTAAGACTGAGGGCTTATGAGGCTGAACCTTAAAATGGAAGAAAAACTTTGAGTAGTTTTGTTGAACATTCAAACAAGTCTACGTGTGTCTGATCGAACATTTGTAAATTTGATTCAAGCTGTTCATAAACTAAATCGTAATAATACTTAGATATTAATTATTTTATCATTTCCTTAAGAATAAAGGCAGGGCAGTATATTTCAACCCGAATTCTACCGCAGGCGTAAAAGAACAGTCTTGGTAGATATGCAGCATAGTTATGGCCAAAATATTAAACTAATTCACAGTTTAAGTTGAAAGTTTAGATTGGCAGAAAGTGAAGCCTATTATTTAAACATCCATCTCCATCACTAAACATATATGCCTCATTAAACATCAATTTTTAGGTAGAATCAAACTGAAAAATATCGGATGGTCTGCAAACTTAAGCTCTTCGATTTAATTTTAAGTTTGTACCACTCAGGGATAAGTGAGGCTGGTCACTCTCGTCATAAATGTCGGGACCAACTGCCTAGCCCCGGGCTCCTGCGCTCTTCATGGGGCAATATAGGACTGGATGATGGATGGATGGATGGATGGATGGATAGTACGGAGGTATATTCATTTGGTCTAGCCCCCCAAAAAATTCTGTTGAGAATTACGGGTCTGTTCCCATTTTCTTTTACCTGTCTTTGCTCTTCTTTCCTCTTTCATCAGCTCAGTCGGTTCCCTTCCATACTTCAGTACCATGGTCCCTTCTCTCCCTGCTTGTTCCTCTTGCTTCATCCTCTTGTCTCTTCCTTTATCTTCCTTAATGGTACCCCATTTCCTATTCACCCTCCTTTCCTTCTCCCATCCTCCATCCCCCGCTCTCTCCCTCCTTCCTCTTTGTCGATCCCCTTCTCTCCCCATTCCACTCTCACTTTTCCCTCCCCATCCTCTCTCCCATCCATTTCTGTTTCCCTGTGCTCAGTCCCATATCCTCTTTCTCCCTCAGTATTACTATGCTCACTTACCTATCCCTATGACCGTCATCTCTCCCTCTGTCTCTTACCCTTCCAGTCCCTCTTCCTTGTCTCTTATCATACCCCAAACCTTCTCTCCCCCCCTCCATGTCTCTCCCCCCTCCCCTGCCTCTCCTGTCTCCATCTCTTTCCCCTTCTGTCTCTTCCCCCTCCGTCTCTCTCCGGCTCTCCCCTATCTATATCTCCCCTTAGTGTCTCTCCCCCAATCTATCTCTCCTCTATTTATCTGTCTGTCTGTCTGTCTGTCAGTCAATCTATCTGTCTGTCTGTCTGTCTGTCTCTCTCTCTCTCTCTCTCTCTCTCTCTCTCTGTCTCTCTCTCTCGCTTCTCCATTTCCTAGTTCCCATCCCCCTCCCTCTCTTCCTTCCTTCGTTTCTTTTCTTTCTTTCTTTCTTTCTCTTTTTCTTTCTTTATTACTTCCTTCCTTCCTTCATCCCTTCTTTTCTTTCTTCCTTCTTTCCTTCCCGATTCTTTGGGTCTTTCCTTTCCTTCATCCATCCTTCCTTTATTTTCTTCTTCCCTCTCGTCTATCCATCCTTTATTTCCCCTTTATTTTCCTCCGTCTTTCATTCTTTTCATATTTACTTCTTTCCTTCCTTCCTTCCTTCCTTTCTTAGAGAACCAGTGCATATAAAGTTAAACTACAGTTCTGCCCCTCATGATGGCATTACTTAATCAAAAAAGACTACTTTTTTTTTTTTTACTCAACTTTGCCTAAAAGAATAATCTTTTCCTTTTTAATGCTGAGTTATAACAAAAGATTAACACTAGACTAAGGTCCCAGTCACGAAGAAATGGTATGGGAAGAGTATAGAGCCTTAACACTGTCTTTCTCTGCCGATGAGCAACGAGAAATGCAAAAGAAGGGAAATCTGGACTAAGTGTGAAAGACCAATAATGTTAGCCACGAAGAAGTGTTATGAGGAGACTAGATTAGAGGTTTAAGCTTAGAACCCTTAGATACAGCCTTCGTTAATTCCTTCATTAATCCCTTCATTCCTAAGCTAAATAAAGTCGCTAGGTATTGGCAGGAATGAAATATTAATGACGCTTATGGTGCTGAAGCTGCCGCAATACTAGAATAAAACCAGAAGCAAAATATTACACAGATGTCTAAGCTTACAGGAAATTATGACGCTGTGTTTCTGGACGCTGTATCTGACTCTGATGTAAAGGAAGAGATGTCTGCGAGAGAGAGAGAGAGAGAGAGAGAGAGAGAGAGAGAGAGAGAGAGAGAGACTTCCGTGTCTACAATCAGTGAGATGGACTCCGAACACCAATATTCTACTAGTATAATCCTGGATAGACAGGACTGGGGGAAGGGGAGGCGAGAGGAGGAGAGAGATGAGAGAGAAGGAGCAGGATAAGCGAAAAGATAAACGGTAAGAGAGAGAGAGAGAGAGAGAGAGAGAGAGAGAGAGAGAGAGGGAGGGGTCGGGGGAGGATATTTCTGCTGCTAACCTGAATGAATCCCTTAGCTCTTTTACGCCTCCTTCACTTCTTCATTTTTTCTCATTTTCTCTTATTTGCTTCTCGTCCTCTTTCATCGGCTCCGTCCCTTCCCTTCCTTCCTCTTCCACTTCCATGTACCATTCTCTCCCTGTTTGTCTTTCTTGCCTCTTCCTCCTCTCTTATCTTCTGTTCCTCTATCTTCCTTATTCCTACCCCTTTTCTTCTTTATCCTTCTCTCTTCCCTGTTCGTCCCTCCCTCTCCCTCCTTCCTGTTCCTCCATCCCCTTCTTCCTCTATCATCTTCATTCTTCATTTCACCCTGTCCTTTCTCCTTGCCCTTCCTTCCATTCTCTCTCTCTCTTCCCTCTCTCAGTTCCCTGTGCTCACTCTTCTGTCTCTCCCTCAGTATTCCTGTGTTTACTTATCTATCTTTATCACAACCATCTCTGTCCCTCAACCTTTCCAGTCCCTTTGCCACGTCTCTTAACTCAAACCATCTTTCTTACTCACTCTGTCTCTCCTCCCTGTTTCTCTTCCTGTGTCATTCCCCAATCCATCTCTCCCTGTCTGCCTCTTCCCCTTTGTCTCTTCCACCCCACCAAACAATGTTTTTTTTTGCCGTCTCATCCCATTATCTGCTCCATCACCGTCAAGATCATCATTACTGACAGCCCATCATCCTCAACTAATCTGGTTTCCCTCCATCCCACCCCCTTCTCCCTGATCCTCCTCCTTCTCCCCCTTATCCCTGGTCCTCCTCCTCCTCCTTCTCCCCCTTATCCCTGATCCTCCCCTTCCTCCTCCTCCTCTCCCTTATCCCTGATCCTCTTCCTCATCCTCCTGCCCCTTATCCCTGATCCTCCTCCTTCTCCTCCTCTCCCTTATCCCTGATCCTACTCCTCCTCCTCCTCCTCCTCCTCCCCCTTATCCCTGATCATCCTCCTCCTCCCCTTATGCCTGATCCTCTTCCTTCTTCTCCTCCCCTTTATCCCTGATCCTCCTCCTCTTCCTCCTCCTCCTCCTCCTCTTCCTCCTCCTCCTCCTCCTCCTCCTCTAACACTGAGGTTCAACATGTGGTACTGCACACATACCACATAGTCCTTACGTGTCTTTCTTGGGGATCTTTTCAGTATCAGCGAAGACACATACTATAATTGAAGATACTTAAGAACTGGGCAGCAAAGCAGAAGGCTTTCCCTTGCCCTCAAAGACACTGGGGCCCGTGTTATCATCGGCTAAGGAAGCTCCCTAACACCTCTGCCTTAGCAGTTTATTTTTGGATAAGGCTGATTAATATCAGTTTGTATATGTTATCTAAGGTGAGCATGTAGTTATATAAATTATTCATGTGACACAGAAAAGGAGAATAAGAAGTAATCAGTAAAATAAACCGCTTAAGAGGTGTTGGGGAGCTTCCTTAACTGACGAGTACACGAGCCTGGAAATTATCCATAAAAGATATTAGTAATAGAAATGGAGTTGAAGATGTAAACAATAGACAAAGAAGCTGAAAGAATGGCAGGAGGGAGGAAAGGGAAGGAAAAACTGAGTGGAGGAGAGAGAGAGAGAGAGAGAGAGAGAGAGAGAGAGGGGTAGGAGGCAGGAAGAGGGAAAGGAGAGAGAGAGACAGAGAGAGGGAGAGAGACAGAGACAGAGACAGAGACAGAGAGACAGAGACAGAGAGAGGAATTGCATGTATAAAATAATACTAGTGAAATCATAGGCACAATGTATCAAGGAATAAATGGATTACTGCTTGTCATACACTTTTTCTTTTTAACTTGCATAAAACTGCCATGTTTCCACCTTAAACGCTCAATTGTAAAGCTAGATTAACCCTACACTGTAGAATAGATGCGAGTCACGAAGAAGTGCTGTGGAAAGGATGTAAGCCGTAGTATTGTCTTTTTGTACCACTGACCTGCGTTGATTATGCCGCGAGAGGACGAAAATGTGGGTCAGGCTAAAATGAAAGAATATAATGATTCTCTCTCTCTCTCTCTCTCTCTCTCTCTCTCTCTCTCTCTCCAAGGTGTACATAAATAATGTTACCTTTCGTATATATCATAAAGTAACAGTTAATGGTGGTACAGGGGAGAGCTATGACGTCACAGCATTTACGTATAAGTTGACCCAGCTAGGTCACAAGTTAACCCTTGCCACGTGACCTTGACCTCTAAGCAATTGTTGTCAAAGACGATAGGTTAACCCCTTGGCTGACCCTCAACCATTCCACCTGGCCTGGTTAAAATCAGATAAAAATGTTCGATCCTGGGGAACCGGATTTTGAGAAGGAATAGTAAACACAAATGCCCGTTTTCTCGTCTGGAAAGGAGGCTCCTTAGCATCTCTTGCTTAGAGATTTATTTTTTTTGTTATGGCTGGTTAGTATCACTTTGAACGATATTTAAGCAGCGTATGACAATGTTTGAAGGATTTATACAGCACAGAATACGATTGTAAGGTGTAATAAGCACAAGTAATCGTGTAGGAAAAGGTGTTAGAGAACCTCCTTAACAGACGGGAATATCGGCCAAAGTCGTGATGAACATGATGGTGATATATAACTCCAAACGTGTTGATATTTTCTTAACGTTATCTATAGGTGACATTAAGATGACACTAAGGACGGTAGTCTCGTAGGGTGAGGAAGCTCCCTAACACCTTCCCTAACAGTTTACTCCTCCATGTGCCGCTTTAATATTGTTTTTTTAATAATCTTAATGCAACTTAAATCGATAATATAAAATGGTAAATGTGATACAAGAGGCTGGAAAGGTGTAACATGGGAAATAAATCTCTAAGAAAGAGGTGGTAAGTAAGCCTCCAAACCCTAATAGAATGTGGGCTAAAAGAAATGTCTTAACGTGTGGAATAAACATTACGTTTGTGTTTGTTACGACTTGGTGTTTACGTTTACTGTTCAGATAAAAATATTTCAGTTATTTTGTTAAACACACACACACACACACACACACACACACACACACACACACACTTTACTGGAATGTCCATCCATGAATTTAACCCTTGCACCCCTAGGACGGCATTCCTAAGTACTACCCCTTCCTCTCTCTCTCTCTCTCTCTCTTTCAGATCTTTCCCCTCCCTCTTTTCTGCTCGCGGGGTGTTAATCGGTAAATAATAGCAAGAACTATAGCGAAATAAAAACGAGAGAGAGAGAGAGAGAGAGAGAGAGAGAGAGAGAGAGAGAGAGAGAGAGAGAGAGAGTATGGGAGGAAACAGAAGGATATTGGTAAAAAGGGAAGAAATGTGAGAGGCTGGAGAAATAAGAGGGGGAGGAGGAGGAGGAGGAGGAGGAGGATTACATAGGATTACATAGGAAAGCAAACAGCAACAGACCTTATGGTCTTTTCGAGGCTGCTTGTTACAGAGAAAACTATGACTACAAGATCTTACTCTACATGCTGAAGGATAAGGATAGTAAAGCAAGAAGGCTCCCCCCACCACCAAACCCTCCAGGAAAAAGTGAGAAAAAACACTTTCATAGGAAAAACTGGAAAGGAAAAGTCTCATTCTATAATACTTGTCTATAAGCTACCCGACTGAGTAACCTGAAAGAGAAAGTAATCAAATCAACTAATAGTTACGGCATGACATTATAAATCGGTACATTGAGTTTATGGGAAGTCTGTGGACATAACGTGGAAACTACACACTGCACAGTGTGGATGTTTAGGGGTGGTGTGGCAGCCTTGCCTGGCGCTTTTGAGGTAGGCAGCAGTCAATCAGGCCCTAGCTCCGTTCACTCCACTGAGACAAGGAACTCTCCCATGTGGGACAAGTACACAAGTTTCCTCCTGAAGCAGTGACCCCTGGTACATTAAAAAAATCCTGATGGTGGTCACTTGACTAACAGGGACCCTCAGTGATCCACAGCCCATCACAGGTCGAAAGTGAGAGCAGTGACCGTTAACTCAGGGTTATCTGAGCAGATCCTAATCTGTGCTTATATTGCTTTCTTTGCATTGGGGAGATTGAAATATATTCGACGGGTGTCTTAGATAAAAGGGGGCTGCACAGTGTGGATGTGCAATGCACAGAGTGGATGTTTAGGGGTGGTGCGGCAGCCTTGCCTGGCGCTTTTTAGGTAGGCAGCAGTCAATCAGGCCCTAGTTCCGTTCACTCCACTGAGACAAGGAACTCTCCCAGTGGGACAAGTACACAAGTTTCATCCTGATCCAGTGACCCCTGGTACATTAAAAAAATCCCGATGGTGGTCACTTGACTAACAGGGACCCTCAGTGATCCACAGCCCATCACAGGTCGAAAGTAAGAGTAGTGACCGTTAACTCAGGGTTATCTGTGCAGATCCTAATCTGTGCCTATATTACTGTACTTTATTTGCATCAAATAAATTGAAAAACGTATAATGACATGACACAACACTATGTACGGGTACGTTGTTTAAAGGGTGCCTTGTAGACAAAAGAGGAATGAACTTACACGTAGCTATAAAAGAGAGTTATTCGGACAGAAAAAGAGTCAGCTGAGGATTCTCGTGCAAATACTTGTCTATTTTGTTTTTGAATGTCTCAGTTGAGATACTGTTCACAGTATCTGAGGGTAATCTGTTCCATATATTTACAACTCTGTTAAAGAAGAAGTATTTTGCTTCATGGGATTGGAAACACTGTCCCATAATTTTACAGCCATTACTTCTGGTTTGACTCAACCGGTCTATATCAAAATATTTATTCATGTCTAAGTTGTCATATCCCTTTATGATTTTGAAAACTTCAATAAGGTCCCCTCTTAACCTGCGCTTCGTTAAGCGCTTTCCTAAGTTCTTCAAGGCGTTCCTCATGTGGTTTATTTCTAAGTCGTGGTATCATATTTCTGATTCTTCGCTGAATTTTCTCTAATTTTTCGATGTCCTTTCTGTAGTACGGAGACCAGAATTGCACACAATACTCAAGATGGGGGCGCACTAGTGAGTTGTACAAGGCAAGTATGACTTTTCTGATTTAAACTTGAAAGTTCTTCCAATAAAACCCACCAGCTTGTTTACAATTTTAACCGCCTCGGTGCACTGCTTACTTGGTTTTAGGTCATTTGATATTATCACACCTAGATCCTTTTCATTGTCTGTACTTGATAACTGGATATTGTTCATTTTGTAGTTTGCATGGACGTTGTTACTTCCAATATGAAGTACTTTACATTTTTCTGTGTTGAAATTCATTTGCCATTTTTCTGTTCAGCTTGCTAAAGTATTAACCTGTCACATCCCGAGGTTTTCCGCACCTCCAACATCCCCCAGTCCCGAGGTATTTTCGAAAAAAAATTTTTTGGCTAAAACCTTCGCTTTTGGTGAGAAACATCGAAAATTCATAGAGAAATCGCTCACCTGAGGTTTAAAGTACCCAATCCAGGTAGGAGTTCCTCCTTACCTGACTGGGTTTTCTAACATGCTGGCACCAAAGAAAACGAGTTCTATGGGAGGGTAACTATTTTATCCACTCATAAACGGTATCCATTTATTTACTTGGTACGAATGTATATGTAGTATGAGAATATATTGGTTTTCAAGCAGTAATAAAGGCATTATAAGCATTGTTTCACTCACTAACTAATCACCATACCTGACCTTTTTTTGCCACATTACCTGATCATTATTTCTGGCTGTTTCTTCTTCTAATGCTATGTAAACATTGTCCTCCACATTGTCATCAATTGGGGAATCACTCTGGCCCTGAATATCTTTACTAGCCAGGTCACTGGTAACAGGTCCTTTGCCAAGACAATGGCGTGAGGTGGGGAGGGGGGAGGTTATGTGGTGTAAGGCATTGTCCCTGCTTGGCATCTTGTAGAGGAATAGAGGAAGGTGTCCTGTGTATACATACGAAAAATCACGCGTGAAAATTGAAAATTGTGCAAATTAGGGACCTTGCAATTGCACGACGTACTGGTACGTCGCTGGGACTGGCAAATGCAAATCGTTGCAACGTACCCATACGTCGACGGGATGGGGCAGGTTAAGGTCATTTTGTAACTCCTGCCACTGTGATTTTGAAGTTACTTTACTGGTTATTTTAGTATCATCTGCAAATTTGGATACATTACAATTTAGACCCTCATCAATATCATTTAAATAGATAAGAAAAAGTATCGGTCCAAGTACTGAGCCTTGGGGAACCCCGCTGATCACATTACGCCATTTGGATTCCTTTCCGTTTATCACAACTCGCTGTTTTTGGTCTGAAAGCCAGTCTTGTAACCATTTCTGCGTATTTCCTTTTATTCCATGTGCTTCTATTTTGCTCATGAGACGCTTGTGAGGGACAGTGTCAAATGCTTTCTGAAAGTCGAGGTAAATTATATCTATTGCTCTTGAGTCATCGTATGAATTGTAAACATCATGGAAGAAGGAGGAGGAGGAGGAAGAGGGGTAGGAGGAGGAGAAGTAGGAGAAGATGAGGAGGAGGAGGAAGAGGAGGAAGAAGTATAAAAAGAACGGCAAGAAGATGGGGGAAGAAGGAGGAAGGAAGACTAAAGGAGTGAGAGGATAAAAGGAGGTAAAGAAAGAAAGAGGAAGGATGAAGGAGTAATGAGAGGGAAGAAGGAGGAAATATGAAAGAGGAAGAGCAGGAGGAAAGAAGAAGGCAGTATCAAAAAGGAAGGGAGAGAAAATGAAGAAATTAGAAGAAAAAACACGAAGGAAAGAGAGATGTAAATGAAGAGTAAAGGGAAGAAGGAAGGAAAAGATGAAGTAGAAGACAGAGGAAGACAGAGTATGAAACTGGCATAATGAAAGAAGAAGAAAGAGAATAGAATGAGGAGTAAGAGAAGGCAGGGGGACAGGGAAGGAGAGGAAAAGTAAAAGCCAGAGGAAGGAAAGAACACACACACACACACACACACACACACACACACACACACACACACACACACACACACACACACGCACACGCACACGCGCGCGCACGCGCATTCACGTATAAATACCACTTAGTCGCTCAGTGATAGAGAGAGAGAGAGGGAGAGAGAGAGAGAGAGAGAGAGAGAGAACATAAATGGGCTAGATAGATGGACTGACAGGCAGACACGTAAACACAGACTGATAGATATACTGACAAGAATTCAAACAAACCTATATATATATAGGAAGAAAGGAAATATATATGATACTATTGAAGGATGAAGACAGACACAGAGGAACAGAGAGATGAGACAGAGTGGCAGGCAGACAGATATAGATGAGGTAGATAGATACGGGGAGAAAGACAGACACAGACAGGCAGACAAACAGACGGAGACACTGCCTGAGAGATCTAAAAACTCATGGAATGCCATAGTGAGTGGCAGAGAGAAAAAATGGAACCTTATATAATAAATCGGGAGTAATATTGAAGAGGAAAAAGCATGAGCATTGATGGGGAAGAGAGGAAGGTATACAGTACATGCAGATAAACAGAGATATAGATAGGTAGGTGGGTAGGTAGACAGACAGATGTATATAAAGATAGGTAGGTGGGTAGGTAGACAGACAGATGTATATATAGATAGGTAGGTGGGTAGGTAGACAGACAGATGTATATATAGATAGGTAGGTGGGTAGGTAGACAGACAGATGTATATATAGATAGGTAGGTGGGTAGGTAGACAGACAGATGTATATATAGATAGGTAGGTGGGAAGGTAGACAGACAGATGAATATAGATGGGTGTTGACAGACACTGACAGCTTGAAGGAAACGAATACAGATTTATGGACAGGCAGATAGGTAAAATAATTTAGCCGTAAAAGTACATTGAAAGAAGAGATATGATTTGAAATAAAAGGAAAAGTGGCTTTATATTTGCTCTCTGTCTGTCTGTCTGTCTGTCTGTCTGTCTGTCTCTCTCTCTCTCTCTCTCACACACACACACACACACACACACACACACACACACACTATAACGTCTTGCCTTGCTGAAGGCGAACGATAGTAATAATAATAATGATGATGATGATGATGATAATAATCTATCTATCTATCTATATACCTAGGCTGCTTCCCCCAAGGAAAGGGAGGTAGCCGAGACAGGACGACTCACTCTCCATTTACTCATCCATTCAAACACATTCATTCGCATCTTAGCCCCAAAGGGGAGAAGGGACAGATCCTCACTGCACCACACCGCACAAGGGTCAACTGCGCAATGCAATCAGTGACATCCGCAGCAGAGCCCGACAGCAGAACTGGTTTACCCCTGCCACATCATAATAGACCCATCCCCTTACCCGCACCTGACCTGACTAGCTGATCAGACCAAATGCGGGAGAATATCCCCTCAGGGCTGCGTCATCACTTATTCATTCACAATTTCTCTCCATTTATTTCTGTCACGCACAGCCACTCTTCCTTGCTCAACAGACATCCCTCTCGCATCCAGCGCTCTCTTCACACTGTCCATCCATCCTATTCGTGGTCTTCCTCTCAGCCTTACACCTCTCACATCAGATCTAGTTATCTTTTTAACCAATCGCTCATTATCCATTCTCTCCATATGCCCAAACCATTGCAACACCCTCTGCTCAGCTCTACCAGCCATCTCCCGAACAACTCCAGTTCTCCTTCGCACTTCATCATTTCACACTCGATCCATACGCGTCACTCCACACATACTCCTCAGACATCTCATCTCCATTACATTCAAACTTTTCCTCTCTGCTACACCCATATTCCATGTTTCAGCCCCATATAATGCAGTCGGTACCACAACACCCTCATACAGCCTTCTCTTTACATCCATTCTAAGCGAACGACATTTAAACACTTTTTTCATTCCTCCCAGCACCTTTCCTACTTCATTTATTCTAAACTTCACTTCTGCATCTATTCTTCCATCCACAGCAACATGTGACCCTAGATATTTAAAACAATCTACCTCTTCAAGCAACTCACCATTCAAAACTATATTCATTCCCCTACCATCTATCAACCTCGTACACTTCATCACTTTACTTTTATTCTCATTTACTTTCAATTTCCTCCTTTCACACACCCTTCCAAACTCCTCTACCAACTGTCTCGATCTCTCCTCTGAATCAGTCACCAGTGCAGTATCATCTGCAAACAGCAGCTGCTTCAGATTCCACTCTCCTCCATCAACATTTACCAGACTCAGACCACCTAAAACTCTTGCATTCACCTCCCTTACAACACCATCCATGTAAATATTAAACAACCAAGGCGACATCACACATCCCTGTCGCAGCCCCACTCTCACGGGAAACCAATCACTCACAGCATTTCCCACTCTTACACACGCTCTACTATTTACATAAAAACTTTTCACCCCTTTTAGTAACCTACCATCAAGTCCATACAATCTTAAAACAGTCCACAAAGCCTCCCTATCAATTCTATCATACGCTTTCTCTAAATCCATAAATGCCCAAAATACATCCTTGCCTTTCGCTAAATACTTTTCACACACTTGTCTCACAGCAAACACCTGATCAACGCATCCCCTCCCTCTCCTAAAGCCACACTGCTCATCACCAATCACTCCCTCTGTACCCTCTCTAACTCTCATAATTAACACTCTACCATACACCTTACCTAGAACACTCAACAGACTTATACCCCTGAAGCTAGTACATTCATACTTATCACCCTTGCCTTTATACAACGGGACCACACAAGCACTTGCCCAGTCAATCGGCACCATACCTTTCTCAAAGCACACATTCAACAATCTTACTAACCAGTCAACAATAGTCACTCCACCACCCTTCAGGCATTCCACAGCACACCCATCCGTACCTGCAGCTTTCCCTGTTTTCATCTCCTTTACTGCCTTCTCCACTTCCTCCTTCGTGATCAAAGAATCATTCAACTCTCCCAACACATTTATTCCTTGCACCCTTCCATCCACCACAATCTCAGCCACCCTTTCCTCCTCTACATTTAACAATCTTTCAAAATACTCTGCCCATCTCTTCCTTACTGCATCCATCTCAAT
Source organism: Coenobita brevimanus (assembly GCF_032717465.1). Taxonomy (NCBI): domain Eukaryota; kingdom Metazoa; phylum Arthropoda; class Malacostraca; order Decapoda; family Coenobitidae; genus Coenobita; species Coenobita brevimanus. The sequence continues at coordinate 12,057,126 of NC_137034.1, forward strand.
TAGCATCCTTCCATCCTCTGCTTTTACTCGTTCTTCCTTCCCAGACTCTCCCTTTCGCACCCTTTTCACCTCCTTCCAAAACATTTTCTTATTTTGTTGAAAATTCTCTGTCAGCCGCATACCCCACCTCTCATCTGCTGCCACTTTAGCATCACGCACAGCCCTTCTCGCTCTATTCCTCTTTTCCATATACCTTTCATATGACATCTCATCCTTCCTCTGCAGCCACACTTCATATGCACGTCTCTTCTCAGCCACAGCCATACTTACTTCCTCGCACCACCATTCACTTCCTTTTCTTACACCACCACCCACACGTCTCACACCACACACCTCTTCTGCATGCCCCACCACAGCACTCTTAAACAACTGCCATTCCTCCTCCACGCTGCCATTTTCCCGATCTTTCACTGCGTTCCACTCATCTTTCAATTTCTCCTGATACTCTATCTTTTTCTCTCTTTTATCCAACTCACTCACTTTCAAAACCTCCCTGCCACACCTAACCCTCCTAGCTCTCACCCATCTTTTACCTACTCTTAACTTTCCCTCCACCAGGTAGTGGTCAGACATACCTCCCCCCTCCCCCCTCAGAACTCTCACATCCAACAATCTTCCAATTACATTCCTAGACACAACCACATAGTCCATCAAGGCTCTATCAACAACCCTTCCACCCTCCTGTCTCACCCATGTATACTTATAAATATCTTTCTTCTCAAACAGCGTATTCCCAATCACCATCTCTCGCTCAACACACATTGCTATCATTTGTTCCCCATTTTCATTTCTTCCAGGCACACCATGCATACCAACTACGCCTTCAACTGCAACATTTCCCACTCTAGCATTCAGATCTCCCATCATTACCACATTCACATTCGCTCCAAAACTCTGCAGACACTCATCAACATCATTCCAGAAAGACTCCCTCTCTTGTTCATCCCTTTCACTACCAGGCCCATATGCACTCACAAACACCCACAACTCACGTTCAAATTTCGCTTTCACCCACATCAGTCTCGATGACATCTCCTTCCATTCAATCACACATTGCTGTACTTCCGGACTCACTAACAAGGCCACACCTTCTCTTGCCCTTCCTCTATCAACACCTGACAATCTTCCATTCACACTTCCAAACATAGATTCCCCCTTCCCTTTCATCTTCGTTTCACTCAAAGCTAACACATCCAACTTTCTTCTCACAAACATTCTCCCAATCTCCTCCCTTTTAGCCTCAATCGTACTACATCCACTCACATTCATAGACCCAACCTTCGTGGTAAGGGGAAAACTCAATCCCCCATCCCTTTCTCTGGCTTGTCTCTTTTAGGAACTAAAAAACAGAGGAGGGGATCCCCAGTCCCCTCACCCCGCCCCTTTTAGTCACCTTTTACGACACACAGGGAATACGATGGCAGTATTCTTCCTAACACAACCTGGCCGCAGAGTAGTAGTACCACCCCATAGTGCGGCCAGGTTGTGTCCCCCCCGCCACAGGGGGATGATAATAATAATAATAATAATAATAATAATAATAAATAATAATAATAATAATATAAGGAAAAATACTTGATAGTTTCAGAGAGCTCATACGTCAACCAACGCCAATAAGGTTCATTATTTCGGCATCCAAGCCAGAACCCAACTCAAAATCTAACCAGGCGAGCACTTCATACGATCTAACATACAATATTCAGTTAAATCTACGGTCGTAGTCAGCCCTGTTTGACATCCGCAGACACCCGCACCCTCGCCCACGCATTAAAATTCATTATATATTCCTGCATTCAGATGCATCCCCAAACTGGAACATGTTTTTTCAAGACCCACTGTCTACCTACCTACCACAGTTCACTGAAATATAATAACTTTGCCACATACATTGTACACAGACAAAAAACAGACATGTGTGAATGCATAACTTCCTCCTGTTTCGAAGGTGGAGGCAATACCGTAAGAAGAAAACCCAAACCCAGACAACCCGGCCAGCTTCCCGAGCCTTGGCGAACCCGAGTAATAACCAAAGGAGATAAACAAGAATCTTTCCAAGAAAATATCGAGCAGGGAGACAAACGCCTTTCATCACCTGCCTTGAGAGAGAGAGAGAGAGAGAGAGGATGGAGTTCGTGATAGAAACAAAGGGAATGGAATAAGTGAAAGAAGAGAAGTGAAATGTGAGCTACAAAACAGAATAATATATGAGGTATTCATGAACAGCATGCACAAAGGAGAGAGAGAGAGAGAGAGAGAGACAGAGAGAGAGAGAGAGAGAGAGAGACAGAGAGAGAGAGAGAGCGAGCGTTAAAATGAACAACGTTGGCTAGCCAAGTGTAAACAGAGCGAACTGAGGTTAGGTGTGGAGCTGTAAAGAGCGCAGGAGTGAGGCGAGGCAGTGTGAAATGTGGCAGTGTGAGGTATGGCAGTGTGGGATGGCAGTATGTGAGAACATGCAGTGTGAGGTTGGGCAGCGTTAGTTGTGGCAGTGTGAAGTGTGGCAGTGTGAGGCGTGGCTGTGTGAGCTGGGGTACTGTATGGTAAGCAGTGTCAGCTGGGACTGTATTATATGAGGCAGTGTGAGGTTGGGCAGTGTGAAATGTGGCAGTGTGAGATGCGGATGTGTGAGGCGTGGCAGTGTGAAGTGGGATAGTGTTAGGGGTGGCACTGTGAGATGTGGCAGTGTGAGGTGGGGCAGTGTGTGTGGTGGGGCAGTGTGAGGTGGGATAGTTTTAGGTGAAGCAGTGTGAGGTGGGATAGTGCTAGGTGGAGCGGTGTGAAGTGGGATAATGCCAGGTGAAGCAGCGTGAAGTGGGATAGTGTTAGGTGAAGCAGTGTGAGGTGGGATAGTGTTAGGAGAGCCTGTGTGAGGTGGGATAGTATTAGGTGAAGCAGTGTGAGGTGGGATAATGTTAGGTGAAGCAGTGTGAAGTGGGATAATGCTAGGTGATGCAGTGTGAAGTGGGATAATGCTAGGTGAAGCAGCGTGAAGTAAGGAGCTTAGGGTAAAAACCTAGGACAATACTGGGGGGAGACACCAAGGAAAGAACCCAGCCGCCTTAATCCAGTAAGGGGTGGCCACAAACAAATTGCCTCCATGTCGCACTGTCCTCTGACATACAGTATGGTTACCCTCCCTTCTCTTCACGCAGCCCACTCATATATCGTTCCACTCCATCCCTCCATCCTTGGCCTCTCGCTCCCCCTCTCCCCCACCACCTCGCTCACACACACACACACACACACACACACACACACACACACACACACACACACACACACACACACACACGCACGCGCTTCGTCAGTCTTTCAATCTCCATCCTCTTTATATTCTAAAAAAAAAAAAAAAAAAAAAACATCATCGAGTAAAAGAGAATGATGGAGATTCTTTCTGGGTCCTTCATTACTTGAGGTCTCACTTAAAAATAAAGCTAAAAAAGAAATATAAATGAAAAACAATTAAAATCGTCTGGTAGAGGCAAGAATAAGTTGAAAATTTTAGCACTGATGTTAAGTAGGAAGAGACAAAAATTATGACAAAAAAAAAAGGACGATAAAGAGAGTAAGTGGAAAAAAGACTAGACAAAGATGTAAACGAAATAAGACGATATAGAGAGTAAGTGGAAAAATGACTAGACAAAGATGTAAACGAAATAAGACGATATAGAGAGTAAGTGGAAAAATGACTAGACAAAGATGTAAACGAAATAAGACGATATAGAGAGTAAGTGGAAAAATGACTAGACAAAGATGTAAACGAAATAAGACGATATAGAGAGTAAGTGGAAAAATGACTAGACAAAGATGTAAACGAAATAAGACGATATAGAGAGTAAGTGGAAAAATGACTAGACAAAGATGTAAACGAAATAAGACGATATAGAGAGTAAGTGGAAAAATGACTAGACAAAGATGTAAACGAAATAAGACGATATAGAGAGTAAGTGGAAAAATGACTAGACAAAGATGTAAACGAAATAAGACGATATAGAGAGTAAGTGGGAAAATGACTAGACAAAGATGTAAACGAAATAAGACGATATAGAGAGTAAGTGGAAAAATGACTAGACAAAGATGTAAACGAAATAAGACGATATAGAGAGTAAGTGGAAAAATGACTAGACAAAGATGTAAACGAAATAAGACGATATAGAGAGTAAGTGGAAAAATGACTGAAGAAAGATGTAAACGAAATAAGACGATATAGAGAGTAAGTGGAAAAATGACTAGACAAAGATGTAAACGAAATAAGACGATATAGAGAGTAAGTGGAAAAATGACTAGACAAAGATGTAAACGAAATAAGACGATATAGAGAGTAAGTGGAAAAATGACTAGACAAAGATGTAAACGAAATAAGACGATATAGAGAGTAAGTGGAAAAATGACTAGACAAAGATGTAAACGAAATAAGACGATATAGAGAGTAAGTGGAAAAATGACTAGACAAAGATGTAAACGAAATAAGACGATATAGAGAGTAAGTGGAAAAATGACTAGACAAAGATGTAAACGAAATAAGACGACATAGAGAGTAAGTGGAAAAATGACTAGACAAAGATGTAAACGAAATAAGACGATATAGAGAGTAAGTGGAAAAATGACTAGACAAAGATGTAAACGAAATAAGACGATATAGAGAGTAAGTGGAAAAATGACTAGACAAAGATGTAAACGAAATAAGACGATATAGAGAGTAAGTGGAAAAATGACTAGACAAAGATGTAAACGAAATAAGACGATATAGAGAGTAAGTGGAAAAATGACAAGACAAAGATGTAAACGAAATAAGACGATATAGAGAGTAAGTGGAAAAATGACTGAAGAAAGATGTAAAGAAACGGAAGGAAACAGGAAAGTGAAAGAAAAGAAAAGTGGAAATAAGTGTGAAAGAAAAATTAAAGAAAGAGGAACGGAAAGCAAAAGAAAGAGAAGAGAGAGAGAGAGAGAGAGAGAGAGAGAGGATTGGTAGGGACAACAACTGGTAAAAAACAAGGAATAACTACAGGCGATGGAAAGGATTAAGAGAGAAGTGGAAGAAGAAGAAAAGAAAAAAAGAAAAATGAAGCGGACAAATGAAAGATAAACCAGAGACAGAACGAAGAAGGGAGGACAGGGAGAGAAAAAGAAAAAAAGAAGGTAAAACCAAAAGAAATAAACAAACAGAAGTGTGGCAAGTGCTGAATGGTGAAAGTGGCATTTTATCCGATGAGAGAGGGAGAGAGAGAGAGAGAGAGAGAGAGACAGACAGACAGACAGAGACAGAGACAGAAACAGTGTGTGTGTGTGTGTGTATGTGTGTGTGTGTGTGTGTGTGTGTGTGTGTGTGTGTGTGTGTGTGTGTGTGTGTGTGTGTGTGTGTGTGTGTGTGTGTGTGTGTGTGTGTGTGTGTCCGTGGGTGTGTCTGTGTCTGTGTCTGTGTCTGTGTGTATGTGTGTGTGTGTGTGTGTGTGTGTGTGTGTGTGTGTGTGTGTGTGTGTGTGTGTGTGTGTGTGTGTGTGTGTGTGTGTGTGTGTGTGTGTGTGTGTGTGTGTGTGTGTCACGTAGGTACACAGACTTACCGTTCTCTATGGGTGATCCGGCCTAAAAGAACGAACTTTTTCTTACAGTAGAGAGAGAGAGAGAGAGAGAGAGAGAGAGAGAGAGAGAGAGAGAGAGAAAGAGGGAGAGAGAGGATATTTGAGAAGATTGCGGTGAGGGGAGAGAGAGAGGAAAGACGAGGAAGGCTTTAAGACCTGGAGGGAAGAGAACTTGTGAGAGAAAGAAAAAAAAGAGAGGGAAAAGTAGGGGACGATGAGAAAGGAGAGGAGGAGGAGGAGGAGAAAGAGGAAAGAGAGGGGAAGGCAAAAGGAACGAGAAAAGTAAAAGAGAGGGATGGGAAGTACAGGAAGGAAGAGAAGACGTGAGTGAAAGAAGCAAGAAAATGAGAGAGACAGAAACAGGAGGAAGAGAGGACACAAGAATGGAAAGAAAGGAGAAAGGGAATATGATCTAAAATGAATTAGTGTGTGAGAACTTGGAGAGAGAGAGAGAGAGAGAGAGAGAGAGAGAGAGAGAGAGAGAGAGAGAGAGAGAGAGAGAGAGAGAGAGAGAGAGAGAGAGCAGAGTGGACAGAGAATAATGCAGTGGGTTGAAAATAGAGCTACTGGGAGGTGGTGGTGGAGTGAGTACAGCAGTGGGCTGAGGACAACGTGGTCGTATGTTCAGTCATATCTGTGTCGTGTTCAGTCCCAGGTGTTCACTGTACATCTGTATAACACCACCAACACGTCATACAAGCACCGCAGCAAATACGTCCTTTTGCAGCTTAGTATACATAGTTCTGTGGCAAAATGATAATGATGATATTAATTTTAAAAGAAATATTAATAAAAATAATAATAATAATAATAATAATAATAATAATAATAATGATAATAATAATAATAATAAAAAAAATAATAATAATAATAATAATAATAATAATAATGATAATAATAATAATAATAATAATAATAATAATAATAATAATAATAATAATAAGAAGAAGAAGAAGAAGAAGAAGAAGAAGAAAAGAATGATGATGATGATGATGGTTATTATGATAATAATAACAGTTATGATGATAATAACTGTAACTGTAACTGTCTTGTGGACAGTCACCAGTCTCCACCTACTGTTTCATAATGATCTTCACCCCACTGGGGAAATTTGTATTTATTTTTCTGTCAGCAATGGTCCATGCTAGGACACATTATCTGGGTCTTTCAAATTTCTTGTGAAGCCTCCGATTTTCCAGGAATCGTCGCGTGACACAGAGTCCGGAATAATAATATTTAATTGCGGAATTTGTTCATGTGGTCACAACAAGAACCCTTCCACGTGTTCGTTCGTTCGTTTTAAGATTCCCTCCACCTATAGTGGAGGCCGGGCCATACATTAGCCCGGTCGGTGGGGGTGAGGTTTTTCATAGTCAAGGGGAAGACAGGGTCTAGGGGGTCCTGAGGGGCCGCCCAGCACACACGCCCTGTCTTCTGCTGTTTTTTTTTGGTGTGTGTGTTCCACGTGTGGTAAAGTATGTTTAATATAAACAAGATCTGAAGACCCTAAGATAACTTCTTGTGTAACATCAACAAGGGATCTGACAAGTGTCGAAGAACGCATGTGTCTTCCATTGTTTCTTACAGATACCTTGACTCCACTGGGGAGATTTGATTTTTTTTTCAGCAATGGCCCATGGCAGAACACAGCCTGGGTCCTTCAGATTCATTGCACAGTCTCCGTTTCTCCTGGAATCGTTGCGAGACTGATGCGAGAATGATAGTACCAGGGAAAACAATAGCCTTCAATTGTGTAGTAGGTGGAGACTGATAAAAATCATCATCATCATCATCATCATCATGGCAGCAGCAGCAACAATAATAATAACATGATAGAGCCCACGAGCTCGCATTACGTTGAAGCAGTACCTTATGCAATATTTTTCCTATCAGAATGGCTTATTTGATGACCTCACGGCCTTGCCAGAATGGAGCAAGCGTTCTGAATGGTCGAGTGGCTAGAGAGGGCGTGGCTTTACGCTCGCTGCAACGTACTTCTGTCTGTCTGTTTTTATATTTGTCTGTCTATTTGTCCATCTGTTCATCAATATCTATCTGTCCATCCGTTCACCAACATCTATGCCTGTTCACATTACGTTAGGGAATCGTCCTAAGCTACTGTGAGAGCACAATCCAACCCTGCCTCACGCAGTATCTGGGGACGAGAGAACCAGATTTTTTTTTTTAATTGTAAGAAAGAAGGAACCAAAGGTCAGAAGACCACAAGATTGCTCCCTCCCAGAAAAAAAAAAAAAAAGATAATAGAGAGCCATATTCAAGATCCGTTAATGTTGAGATGCCCAGTCACACTGCATTTGAAAGACTGGAGATCATAGGTAGTAGGAAATACACACAGTGGGGGACAGTTCCAGAAATGACCTTTGCACACATGAAGGACTGGGAGTAACGACTGTCTCTTGCATTAGAGAGCTGAACAGAAAAAGGGATGAAGGTTTGTTGCTAGACAGGTGCTAGGCACCTGACATAATGGTGTAGTAATGCAAGAAGACAGTTCAGAGGAGCAGTGGCCATTTAAGTAGTGATAGAAAAGATATAAAGATGCAACAGCGCGGCAAAGAGACAGAGGTTGAAGGGAGTCATTAAGAGGAGGGGAGTTAATGAGAAGAAAAGAAATTGACTCTACTTTGTTGAGAAAAAACTGTATGTAGGAGCCTGCCCACACATGAGAGTTTTACTCAACACAGGGGCGAATAAAATCCTTGTACAAAGTCATCAACTATGTAGAGGTAAAGAAGGCACAGAGTCGGTTTAACATACCAAATATCTTGGAAACAGATTTTATAAGAGAGGTAATAGGCTCTTTCCAAGCAAAATCCCGAGAGAATGAAACCCCAAGTATGTTTGAAGATGATGCAGGATTGAATTGGATATCGTAAATAAGTAGAGTATACTCTTGCGGAAGATTTTATGTTGAAAGATGGAAGAACTAAGTTTTGATGCACTAACAACACCAAGATTACTTTTACCGATATCAGAGATATGAACCAGGTCAGACATTAGGTGTGCCATGGCCTCATCTCTTGTTTGTTAAGGTAACTGCTGAGACGGACACTGTGGGATGCAAAAGGAAAGGTGCAGGGTGGAGTAATCAGCCTATGAGTGGATAGGGTTAGATGTACATGTTAGGTCATTCATGAATAAAAGGAAGAGAGTTGGCGATAGGACAGAGCCCTGAAAAACACAACTACTGATAGCTCTAGAAGAACAATGGCCGTTTACAACAGCAGCTACAGAGCAACCAGAAAGGAAGCTAGATGTGAAAGTGCAGAGAGAGGGATAGAAACCGTAAGTGGGCAGTTTGAAAATTAAAGATGTATGCCAGACCCGATCGAAAGTATTTGAAATGTCAAGTGCAATAACAAAGCTTTCGCCAAATCCCGAAAGGAAGAGGACCAGGAGTTTGAAAAGTAGGTGAGAAGATCTGCAGTGGAGCGTCCCTGGCAGAACCCACACTGATGATCTGAACGATGGTTGTGACCGGGAAGATGCCTTATTTATTTATTTTTGTTAAGAATGGACTCAAAAACCTTTGAAATACAGGATATTAAAGCAATTGGGCGATACTTAGAGGACTGGGAATAGTCATCCTTATTGGGGACAGGTTGAATGAGAGCAAACTTCTAGTAGGAAGGAAAGGTACAGGGTGACAGACAAAGGGATCTGGTGGCAGGTTCAGTACTTCAAGTTGTGGGTTACAGTATTAATTGTCTGTCTTGTGTCGGGGGGTTAAGACCAGGGAGAATTATTATTTTGATTATAATTTATAATAATAATAATAATAATAATAATTATTATTATTATTATTTTTATTAATATTAATATTATTATTATTATTATTATTATTATTATTATTATTACTACTACTGCTACTACTACTACTACTACTACTACTGCTACTACTACTACTACTACTACTGTTACTGCTACTACTCTACTATTGCTGCTACTACTATTGCAACTACTGCTATCTGTCTATCTATCTACTGACAGACGCCTCAATCCCGTTTGGGGTGGCCACAAACAAATCGCCTCCAAGTCGCCCTGTCCCCCGCCATTTCACTGCCCTGCTCCCAACTCACACCCCCCTCTCTCATATACCTCTCCACCCCATCCCTCCATCTCATCCCCGGCCTCCCCCTCCCTCTTCCCCCCTCCACCTCACTCACATACACTCTCTTCGTCAGTCTTTCACCCTCCATCCTCTCCACATGGCCAAACCACCTCAGTGTGTTCCTCATAACGCTTCCTATCACATCCACATCCACACCACAACGCTCCTTTATATCCTGATTCGTCAGCCTGTCTCTCCAAGTGACTCCACAGGCTCCTCTTAAATAACTCATTTCCACTGCTCTCACTCTTGACTTGTGTCCTTCCAACAATGTCCAAGCTTCACTTCCGTACGTTAGAGTTGGTATCACAATACTGTCATGTAGTAACTTTTTCACTTCCATGCTCACTTCCCTGTTTCTTATCACTGCTTTCAAAGAACCAGCAACCTTTCTTCCCTGCTGTACCCTTTCAAGCACTTCACCCTCCAAACCTCCATCCTTACTCATCACACTACCCAAGTACTTAAACGTACTCACATTTTCCAATTCCTCACCATCCAACCTCGCTGTACATTCACTAACTTCACCTCTCTCAAAGACCATCACTTTCCTCTTTCCTACATTCACCTTTAGATTCTGTTTCTTACACACTCTCTCAAACTCATCCACCAAGCCTTGCAGCTCCCCTTCGTCTTCACTCAACAACACAGTATCATCTGCAAACAACAGTACAGGGAGTTTCCAAACACTATCCTCTCTCACCAGGGCCACTCCAACATCCATTACCCTACCTTGTACCTCTTTTATTACCCCATCCATGTACAGATTAAACAACCATGGAGACATGACACATCCCTGTTTCAAACCAACTTTCAAAGAGAAAAATTCACTTAGTTCACCATCCACAAGCACTGCAGCCTCCGCACCATCGTACATACTCTTCACAGCATTCAACAACTTCCCATCTACTCCATATATTCTTAACACTTTCCACAATCCTTGTCTATCCACCCTGTCATATGCTTTCTCCAAAGCCATGAAAGCCGCATACAACTTCTTTCCCTTCTCTAGAAACTTTTCCACTAAAGATCTAAGAATGAATATCTGATCTACACAACCTCTTCCCTTCCTAAAGCCTCCCTGTTCTTCTCCAACTAATTTCTCTGTTCTTTCTCTAACTCTGTCAATAAGTATCCTACCATACACTTTTCCTATTATACTAAGAAGACAAATGCCCCTATCATTACCATACACTTCTTTTTCCCCTTTTCCTTTGTACAAGGGAATAATTATACCTGACTTCCAATCCTCCGGGACTCTACCTTCCTCCCAGGCCAATCTGCATATCTTCCACATCCATTCTACTACTATCTCTCCCCCATGCTTCAGCATTTCACCACATACTCCATCAATTCCTGGGGCTTTCCCCGATTTAACTTTCTTCATTGCTTCCACAACTTCTATCCTACTGATTTCTTCCTGTCTTCTCACCTCCCTCCTTCTCCCAGCCATTCCCCAGCCACTTATACTCGCATTACTTCCATCCTCTACGTTCAACAATTCTGCTACTACCATTATTATTATTATTGTTATTATTATTATTATTATTATTATTACTTATTATTTTTATTATTATTATCAAGGTCAGAGAGTAAATATACTTACGCAAAAATTTTGACAGTAAAATTTGTGCCTAGGTTGCTCTAAGTGTTGGCATCCACGTGTGGATGCCATTACCTGGTAGTAATAATGACAACAACCACAACAACAACATTAAGGCTGCACATCCATTTTTCTGACAGTTCATGACTGGCATCATATTTTTTCGTTAATCTCTTTCTGCAACTCAGCGTTCAAGATGGAGAACTAAGGTAATGTAAAATAAAAGATATTTTAAATCACACCAGAAATGCTGAGCAATAGGGGGAATCTTGATGAAAATATCATAGTCCGGGTCAAAAAATTACGTTTTCTGTAAATGCCTCCCTCAAAGAAAACTGCTATTAGGGATAAATATGGTAAAATATTATGACAATCCAGCACTTATAAAACGCCCATTATTACACTTGTATGAGAATAATGAGTCAGGTGCGCCTCGTGACACCTGCACCCTCGAGTGCCTAATGTCCTTGGAAAAGGATGGAATCAGGTGCTATATACTTAGAACAAGCTGCAAACAATGTAGATACACCATATCAAACACATACAATAGTTTTGGTTGAATAACTATGGCTCTGTATGAAAACTTCAATTGGTGATTTCTCGAAATGTAAGTTATTTGATAACAATATGGTATAACTTCATAACCTGTGAATCTATTTCCAAACGGTTTGCAGTATTCAAAAGAGCAATAGATGTAGTATAATTTCACACAGAAACACCTTGATAATGACATATTATTATCTTTCATTATCTCTAATAATTTAAAAAAAAAAAACTATATTTGCTCAATCTATAAAAAAATATATTCAGTAGACATATAGGATAGAGGAATCGGCAAAACACTGTTTACAAATGTAGAAGAATAGTTATATGTTATTTGCATAAAAGAAATGGGTGTATAATGTAAATACAAAGGAATGTATGACAACTATAGGAAGTACTCAAAATGGCTCTCGCAAAGAAAAAAAAAAAAAAAAAGGAACAAGGGCCTATACAAAAAGTTCTGCTTCAATCAACCTCAAACTTGGCCAAAATGATCCGTAGGTAATCTAGTTTATTGTGTAAAAATCTCAGCTCAAAACTCTATTTTTTTTTAAATTCTCGGTCAGATGCCACCCCTAAGAATGAAATAATAACTCTGACGGTACAGTAAAATATTCAGATGACGTGTAAAAGTTTCAAATGATCTTTTCGCCGTTGGTGTGTCGTGGACCTAGTTTTTATTCTACTTTTGCCCCAAGTTGCCCACTCTTCCATCATGAATGCTTTGTTGCAGTAGATTAACACTAGAAAATGATGCTAGTCACGAAAAAGTGCTGTGGAAAGAATGAGAAGCCACAGTATTTTTTTTTCCTTGCCACTAAGCTACGAGAAATAAGCAGCAAATAAAAATCTGGGCCAGGTTAAGGTGAAAGAAGTATAGTAGTCTCCCTGAATGGACTTCAGACCCTGTAAGCAAATATCAAATATACAAAAAGTAACAGAAGAAGAACAAGCAAAACAAGAACAAAAACACAAATATGAAGAAAACACGAAGAAGGAGGAGGAGGAGAAAAGAAAATCAAAGAAGAGGAAAGGAGAAGACATACGAAGAGAACAAAATGGGAATCATTAAAGAGAGGATATTTTGAGAATGGATGAAGAAGGTAGAGGGAGAAATACAAGAACAAAAAGGGAAAGGTGGTCAATGAGAGAGAGAGAGGGAGAGAGAAAGAGAGAGAGAGACAGACAGACAGACAGACAGACAGATAGACAGACAGACAGACAGACAGACAGATAGACAGACAGACAGACAGACAGACAGACAGACAGAGACAGGCAGACAACAGACAGACAGACAGAGACATAAACAGACAGACAGACAAACAGACATGCACAGAGAGAGAGAGAGAGAGAGAGAGAGAGAGACAGAGACAGACAGACAGACAGACAGACGACAGACAGACAGACAGACAGACAGAAACAGACAGACAGACAGACAAACAGACATGCACAGAGAGAGAGAGAGAGAGAGAGAGAGAGAGAGACAGACAGACAGACAGACAGACAGACAGACAGACAGAGACAGAGACAGACAGACAGACAGACAAACAGACATGCAGAGAGAGAGAGAGAGAGAGAGAGACAGACAGACAGACAGACAGACAGACAGACAGACAGACATGCAGAGAGAGAGAGAGAGAGAGAGGAGTTCGCTGAAACAGAGGAAAGGGTTAGTGTAGGGGAGATGAGGCAGGGGAGATGTGACAGTAGAGACACCACAAAGGAGATGAGACAGGAGAGGTGAGGCAGGGGAGATGAGGCAGGAGAGATGAGGCAGGGGAGATAAGGCAGGAGAGATGAGGCAGGGGAGATGAGACAGTAGAGACACCACAAAGGAGATGAGACAGGAGAGGTGAGGCAGGGGAGATGAGACAAGAGATGAGCAGGGGAGATGAGGCAGGAAAGATGAGGCAGGGGAGATGAGACAGATGAGATGAGGCGTGGGAGATGAGGCAGGAGAGATGAGGCAGGGGAAATGAGGCAGGGGAAATGAGGCAGGGGGGTCAGCAGGAGAGGTTAGGCAGGGGATGTGAGGCAGGGGATGGGAATAACGGGAGGGGAGGCAAGGGAGGGAAGGCACGAAAGGGGAGGCAGGGGAAGGGAGGTAGGGGAAAGAAGGCATGAGAGATGAAGCAGGGGAGTTGAGGAGGGCAGGGTGAGGCAGGGAAACAGGGGAAGTGAGCAGGGCTGAGGCTTGAAAATGAGGCCGGAAAAGTGAGGCAAAGAAAGAGAGGAAGGGCAGGGTATGGAACAAAGTCGGTCCCCACGCTACTTCGAGTGACGGTTGGGTAGCCTTCCTCCATTCTGTTTGTCTGTCTGTCTGTCTCTGTCTCTGTCTCTCTCTGTCTCTCTCTCTCTCTCTCTCTCTCTCTGTTCGTGTGTGCGTGAGAGCCTACGTTTCAGTATTTCAGAACCATCGCTACTGTATCCATTTAGGGAATAACGTTGGAATCGTTCGTGTAAAAGATTTGATAAAACGATTCATTTCCTTACCCGGAACCCATCATTAAGGAGACTGAGACTGAAGCCCCTTATTTTCACCCTGAATCAAATCGCCTGGAGGTACCATGGCCTCAAAAACCACCACCACCATCACCACCAACAAGAACAACAACAAGAACAACAGTAATATTATGACTGTACAGTCATGTCACCACACCATCACCAGCACCACTCATCATCCACAAGACGAAGCAGCTAGAGAGTCCAATATCTGTGACCATCATTTACTTCGTGAACCCAATATTGATTTCTCCCTGTGACCTTTACCTTCGACAGATTACTCACAAAGCCGAATTACTTCACTCTTGCCCAACCCTTAACCCTTCCACCAATTTTGGTTCAAATCAGAGCCAGACTAATTGAGTTGACTTTGCCCAATAACCCAAGTTGTTTTTAAAAGCGATTGGCTTTATCCTTGTCTTTAGCTGAAACTTTTCCACAAAGTTTACGCTAGATAAAAGCTGTTTAAATTGACTTTACCATGTCACCTGCACATTTGACCTGTTGTTAAAAAAAAAAAAAAAAAAAAAAAACAGTAAGTTCTCTTGGGAGATCCTCAACTGATCCACCAAGTTTAACGTGAAGCAGGTCAATACTCTTCTAGCAATTTAGTTGACACACAGACACGTGGGTTGAACCTTGATCTTGTCCTCCTACATTCATCTTTGATTATTGTTCTCAACGCTGAATCTCTTTTCATTTGCCTGCCTTTTCATTTGCCTGACCCTTTACTCTTCCTCCAGGTTTGGTAACTGACCATACATTACCATTTAACCGTGGCCTATGACCTTTCCCAGTGACCCTGCGCTTTGACTGATTATTCTCAAAATGGAATCCTTCCAATCTTGCTCCATCCTCAGCCGTTCCACAGTTTGGTCTAAATCAGACAAAAAATGTTTTTGACCTAGTCATGTGACATTTGACTTAGTGTTCTTAAAAACATTATCTTTGCTGCTTCAGTTACCCTCAACCACTGTACCAAGTTTGGTTAAGGATCAAAAGTGATTGATATATATTATTAACAGTCGCAGAACTTTGATTTTTCCAGGTGACCTTGACCTCTTAATCGTGACTATGAAAACTGAATCTTTTAATTCTTGCCTTACCTTCAACCCTTCTCCCAGATTTTGTTAGAGTTGGAGAAAGAATGTTTACGTAGAATTTGTTAAGTCAACTTTCGACATAGCCATAACCCTTGATCTGTTGTTCTGAAAAAAATGAAAAAATAAAAAGTTTCCTTACTGGCTGACTCACAGTACTGCCACGAAGTTGGGTTAAAATCGGAACCTCTGATTTTTGTCCCCTTGCTGCCAAACATTCACTCACTCACTCACAGCCAGACAGACACCACACACAAGCACACACACACACACACACACACACACACACACACACACACACACACACACACACACACACACACACACACACACACACACACACACACACACACACACACTCACACACACAACAGAGAGAGAGAGAGAGAGAGAGAGAGACCGACCACTCTAACCATAACGCCCGCCTTCGCACCGCTAGTCGGAGGTGTAATAATACGGTATTACACAAACACCCACCATTTCACAAGTTATAATGAAATGGAGTTGAGTATCACACCCAACTTCATCTCACACAACTGCATTAAACCTCCAACTCTAATGACATTCCCAAACGACGTAATTTACAACATCGTAACTTACAGCGTCGTAACTTTCATAACGACGAAGGAGAGAAAGAGGAATTAGAATCCATTGTTTTCGCTGGTATTATTAGTCTCTACCTACTATATAACATTTGATTTTGCTGGTGTAATTATTATTATTCTTGCCTCAGAGTCTCCCAACGATTCCAGGAGAACCGGAGAATGTGTAAGGAATCTGGAGGGCCCAGGTTATGTGTCCTGGCATGGGCCATTGCTTATACTGTAGAAAAACAATCCAAATCTCCCCAGGGGTTAAGGTCATTGTAAGAAACAGTAGCAAACACATGCATTCTTCAACACCTTTGTCAGATCCCTTGTTGATGTTACACAAGAAGTTACCTTAGGGACTTTAGATCTTGTTATATTAAACATACCTTACCACATAGCAAGGATTCCTTGATATGGCCACGCAACGAGAGTTCTTAACTAATTATTAATATTGTTCCAGCCTCAGAGTCTCCTGATTATTCCAGGGGAGCCGGAGACAGTGCAAGGAATCTGAAGGGCCCAGGTTGTGTGCTGGCATGGACCGGTACTGTAAAATGTCTATATCTCCCCAGTGGGGTCAAGGACACTAAGAAACAGTAGGTGGAGGCTATTGACTGTCCGTAGGACTGTTACAGAGCTCTATTTACCCGTACCCGCCCCGGAGGGGCTCGGGGACGGATATTATTTTCACTCGGTTTGTCTGTTTTTCGTTTGTTTGTCTGTCCGTGTGTCTGATAACAGCTTTACGCGAAAACTACTGGTGTGATTATGTCTAAAATTAAAAGGATGATGGGCTATGACCTTCTGATCACCTGATTAAATTTTGGCCCAAATTGGGCTAAGACCCAGGCTGTAGGCCCCAAAAATGTATTAAAAAAAAAAAAAAACAGTAAAAATTGTTCTTTGCCCTATTTCATTTCAAATTCGTCATATCGACACGAAACCAAAGCCTAAAGATAAATCTTTCAAATCTGCATCCTATAACATGCACCATTACATCAGGGAGGTCAATGTCAGGTGGGTGGGGCCTAAACTTTGAAATGGGCATAAAATCTTCATTTTTCACCCGATTTATCAGGGGGGCGAGTTTACTGTGCATTGGCACCGCTTCCTGTTTGTATTTGGTTTCAGTTGTTGAAGATGATGATGATGGTGATGGTGATGATGGTGGTGACAATGACGAATAGAAAGTAGAACTATGTTTATATGTGTCTGGTTTGACTTCCTTATAATGATGATGAAGAGAAGGAACAAAGTGGAATTATGTTCATACGTGCATAGTTTTGCTTCCTGATGATGATGATGACATACAGGTTTCGAGACCACATTGAAGTGCTTCTGTGTTACTCGTGTACTTTTGCAGATCCTTGGGTCCGAGAGCAAGAAAGATATCTTAAGACAATTTTGTCTGTCTTATAAGTTCTTTGAAATGGAAGTGGAGTGATGGGGAATATATTGGGACTTTAATCTCTCTCTCTGTATATATATATATATATATATATATATATATATATATATATATATATATATATATATATATATATATATATATATATATATATATATATATATGTATGTATATATATATATATATATATATATATATATATATATATATATATATATATATATATTAAATAGTACAAGCCATGCATAAATCATATAACAATACGATACTTACAAATGTCTTGTCATTTTCATCCTTAGCTTGTAGAAACACCATGCCTGCCATTAAACAAAATCTTCTGCCTCCCCAAGTTAGGAATTTATAATAAAATTTTCATAAATTTTAAGCATATTCCTAACATTCCAGATTATCACGAAATGACAAAGATGCTTCTAGTAGTTGAAAATGTACGTTAGAGAGCATGAATGTGTAAAAAAAAAAAAAAATCTAAGTGCTATAGCTTAGCATCTTCTGCCTCACCAGATTACCTATTTTAATAGCTAAGATCGTCTTTTCTGCTCATTGCAGAGTTAAAAGTTTTAGATAACCATGATGAGATATACAAGGAATACATCGTATATCAGGCAACTGTATACAGCTCTTCACTTATTTCGCCAAAAATATTATACCAAAATAACCCAGAATTCACCACGTGAAGGTGGCTGTATTTCGAGTTCCAACCTAGCCCAGCCCATCCACCCTACTTTACTGGAATTTATCTACTTATCAGAAAGAGACTTGAACTGTGACTCGTGTCAAATTTTGGCATTTGTTTGCGTGACTGAAGCGTAGTGCTAATGAAACCATCTCTTTTCTGTGCCCCGACCACTAAAGCTGAGGCTTCTGTCACCAGCTTGACGTGACGCCCCACAGCCAGGGTATGACAGGCTGTAGAACGTCACAGTCTGGGTATGGCCTGGAATGAGAGCCTCTGGAACAACATCAACAGGAAATACACCACTCAAACCCACTCTTCACCATGTTGTTGATATCATCCATTGGCAAATCTGTAGTGAGAGGTAGTTCTTTCACCTGGACATTGCTGCATTCCACTGTAGCATGTGGTGGTAAGTTTCAGCATTAAAGTTCAATGGTGGAATTTTGAACGCTCTGCTCCGGCCTTGTGATCGTTTCCTTGCATTTAAAATCCTTTGCCGACCCAACTCTCTGATCTGTTAATTGTCATCAAAGATCATGCATAAAAAATGATTCTCAGGGTGAGCATAATATGTATTCATTGGAATCACTGGTTTTTCAATCTTAAACACATCAGGGGGAGAGATTCTGCACAAGAGATGATTTCATGAAGGTGTTTTGCTGCAAACTTGAGAGAAGAATTGTTCTTGATCTTGAATCACATTGGTGTGTAAACTTTCAAAATGAATGATCTTTTCAGGAGTCTCTGATGGTTCTTCTGTTGCAACGTACAGTCGCAGAACTCTATTTGCCGTTGTTAACCATCTCGAATGAGCTAATTTGTCTGGACTTCGTTGAGCCAGTGACTCATCACAGTGACTTCTAAACACAGCGTTGTCAATATCCATCAAGTATCTCTGATCAGTACTCAGATCTGCAGAATCATTCTGAATGTGTTCTTCGTCATCAGTATTGAAATTCACAACAGGAAATTTTTCACAGTTCAAAAGCAACTTTCCAATTGGTTCTGTGAATCCTCTAGGTCCAGTTGTTGGTCCATCTGATTCAATGATCAAATGCCGTAAAGGAAGTTCATTAGTGTGGAGCAGGCAAATGATCCATTGCAGTGGCCTTTTCAGTTCTCTCTCCATTATGACTACAACGCCACCCTTTTGTCCTGTATTTATCACTGTTCCATCACATCCCATTGCCTTTATCTTTGATGTATCATCTTCATTCGCATTCAGAAAGTGTAACATTCCAGTACCCATATTTTCGGCAGTTCCTGAGCATGGGCAAACATGCCCTAAGTACTTTGAAGAAGATTCTTGCAAAATAGTGATGTGTTCTTCACTCACTGTCTTTTTACGTTGACTTCTTCCTGTTCCTTCAGTTATTAGTGTTTTATCTTTACGGCCGTCAAAGTAGATGTTAATGAGTGATTGAACTGCCATCTCTTGAATCTGAATTTCAGTTCTTGCTGTTGTACGTGCTTTTCTTATTTTATTTCTGTCAATAACTCCTTCTGCCTGATCATACCAAGGTCGTCAAGGACAGCACTTGCTACAGAGGCTGCAACTCTGTCAGATAATACACCACGATCACAAGCAATAGCAAGAGATCGTGGACTTCTTTTCTTGCTCCTTCCTTTCGGTTCTCGTTTTGATCTTGTAGGAAGCTGTTGAGAAAAATCAACTTCACTGTCTTCACTTTATGAACTTGTACTGCAATAAGATTCAGTTTTTTACAAGTCATTTCTTTAACTGGGACCGGGTGTTCCTAGTTATCTACTCAAACGTTTTACATTTCTCATACTTGTGGTAGCATCCGACTATCCAATAACCATTGTTCTTTTTGTTCTCTAGTCCATTAAAAATTCTCGATCCATTTGTGACACTCTTCTTTCCTTCTCACACTTGTAGTTATTGAAGTCCTTACATTTGCAAGTAGCAACATAAAACAGTCTGTCGTGAGAATCTTTTTGAAAAGCTTGAATTTTCTCTTGATAACTTGGAACGTTCTTCCTTCCTTTTTCTGGTTTCTGTAGCATTTTGTATTTTTTGTGATACCTCTTGAGCATCTGCAAAATACACTCATCACAGACCGTTGGAATAGAGGCTCTCTGCCACAGCCTTAACCTTTGAAATGAGGGAGACATTGATCTCAGAAATTATTAGCTCCTTTAGATGTCTTCAAGTTCTGCCGTACATATAGACAGAATCTCATTACATCATTATATGTTGGAAAACAGTTCATATTTAGATTGTCTTGTGTCCCCAGTATTGGACACAAACTCGAAAGTCTTGTTTCTTGGGACATTTCTACTCAGTATTCAGTCTAATCAGGTATGTTTGTAGGAGGCAAACTTATGAGGTGCTCCTTCAGTAACAGATGAATGAAGACTTAAAGTGAAAGAAAAAGAGGACACAAGTAATTTGAGAAAAAAAGCTGTGCATTGGCGTGTGGAAGGTATGCACTGCATGACATTATGCTAATTGGGGGAGACAAAAGATGGTATACTACATTCATTTTTTTTCTAAATCGAGGTGGAGATGCATTTCGCAGATTGGTGATGACTGGCTGAATGCAACATGTCCGAATAACATAGTTTTATTTCAGATAAAATACCAGGTAATGTGAATCGAAACATATTTACTAATTAATTTTCTTCCTCATATATATGTTGCATAAAGCCAATCATCACCACCCTGTAAGTGCATCTTCGCATATATATATATATATATATATATATATATATATATATATATATATATATATATATATATATATATATATATATATATATATATATATATATATATATATATATAATTTGTCAGCCTGTCTCTCCATGTTACTCCACAGGCTCCTCTTAAATAACTCATTTCCACTGCTCTCACTCTTGACTTGTGTCCTTCCAGCAACGTCCAAGCTTCACTTCCATACGTTAGAGTTGGTATCACAATACTGTCATGTAGTAACTTTTTCACTTCCATGCTCACTTCCCTGCTTCTTATCACTGCTTTCAGTGAACCAGCAACCTTTCTTCCCTATTGTACCCTTTCAAGCACTTCACCCTCCAAACCTCCATCCTTACTCATCACACTACCCAAGTACTTAAACATACTCACATTTTCCAATTCCTCACCATCCAACCTTGCTGTACATTCACTGACTTCACACCTCTCAAAGACCATCACTATACTCTTCCCTACATTCACCTTTAGATTCCGTTTCTTACACACTCCCCCAAACTCATCCACCATGCCTTGCAGCTCTCCTTCATCTTCACTCAACAACACAGTATTATCTGCAAACAACAGTACAAGGGGTTTCCAAACACTACCCTCTCTCACCAGGGCCACTCCAAGATCCACTACCCTACCTTGAACCTCTTTAATTACCCCATCCATGTACAGATTGAACAACCATGGAGACATGACACATCCATGTTTCAACCCAACCTTCAAAGAGAAAAATCCACTCAGTTCACCATCCACACGCACTGCAGCCTTAGCACCATCATACATACTCTTCACAGCATTCAACAACTTCCCATCTACTCCATATATTCTTAATACTTTCCACAATCCTTGTCTATCCACCCTGTCATATGCTTTCTCCAAAGCCATGAATGCCGCATACAACTTCTTTCCCTTCTCTAGAAACTTTTCCACTAAAGATCTAAAAATTAATATCTGATCTACACAACCTCTTCCCTTCCTAAAGCCTCCCTGTTCTTCCCCAACTAATTCCTCTATTCTTTCTCTAACTCTGTCAATACACTTTTCCTATTATGCTAAGAAGACAAATGCCCCTACGATCACCACATACTTCTTTTTCCCTTTTTCCTTTGTACAAGGGAATAATTATACCTGACTTCCAATCCTCCGGGACTCTACCTTCCTCCCAGGCTAATCTGCGCATTTTCCACATCTATTCTATTACTATCTCTCCCCCAAACTTCAGCATTTCACCACATCCTCCATCAATTCCTGGGGCTTTCCCCAATTTAACTTTCTTCATTGTTTCCACAACTTCTATCCTACTGATTTCTTCCTGTCTTCTTGCCTCCCTCCTTCTCCCAGCCATTCCCCAGCCACTTATACTCGCATTACTTCCATCCTCTATGTTCAACAGTTCCTTAAAGTGTTCTCATCATCTGCTCACTTTTTCTCCCTTCTCCATTAGTAGTCTACCATTTTTATCTTTCACTCCCCTGCTAACTTCACTTCCACCCTGTCTTACTCTCTTCACCTCCTTCCAGAATATTTTCTTACAGTCCCTCCACTTTACACTCAAGTTTCTTCCAAATTCCTCATCCGCTCTCTTCTTACTCTCTCTTACTAATCTTTTCAACTCTCTCTTTCTTTCTACATATAACTCTCACTTCCGCCTCTCAACTTCTTCCACGCCCCTATTTCTCATCCATTCATTGTATGCTTTCTTCTTTTGTGCCACAGCCTGTCTCACCTCTTCTTTCCACCACGCTGTTCCTTGCACACTTTATATATATATATATATATATATATATATATATATATATATATATATATATATATATATAAACAGTATAGAGCACCAAGATTCTACACACAGTCATTTATGTTGCCTTACATTGGATTTTTATCAATTAGAAACATCTTTGAAAGTTTTGTTATTATTAGGAATATTTTGAGAAATGGTTAAATTTTTTGAAAATTAAAAAAAAATCCAAAGTCGGGGAGGCATTTCAAATTATTTAATATGAAACAGAGAAATTCTGCTAATAATAACAAAAGTTTCGAAGATGTTTCTAATAGATAAAAATCCAGTGTAAGGCAGCATAAATTGTGTAATGTATCGGTGCTCTATACTGTTTATATATATCATCATCATCATCATCATCATCCGGACCTCCTTTCCCACCCAAAGGCAGGGAGAAGAGTAGCAATATCCAGACATCACAAACTTGCCTAGTCCAAATAGGCCACACTTCCATTCACTCATCATTCAAGCCCCCGGAATCCTGGCTCTACTGGATACGCCTAAAACATTCACCACGTTCTGTAGCTTCACACAAACGTATCCAACTGAGTCAATCCTAATGCTGCCATGCTCACAAAGGGTGCCAAAATCCCTGATCATGCACTTCTCCTCACAACATTCATCCAGCCAGCTCGATCTCTTGTTAGTTCCCTAGCCTCACCTACTTCAAAATCTGTCTTCCTCAAACACTCATCCATCATATCTCTCCACCTTCTCCTTGGCCTACCTCGCCTTCTCCCTCCTTCAGATTCGCTCAGGTATACCTTTTTTACCACTCTCTTGTTATCCGTTCTTTCCACATGACCATACCATCTCAGGACACTCTCTTCGATTCTGGTGTCCACCGACTTCCTCACTCCACACCTTCCACGAATCACATTATTTCATATCCTATCCACCCTCTGTACTCCACATACATTCCTCAGCAGTCCCATCTCTACTGCTCTTGCTCTTGACTTTTCATTTTGATGCCACACCATTGTCTCACACATATCTTAAAGTTGGCACTAACACTCCCTCATGTAAGCCTCGTGCAGCTGCAACACTCAAGCCTCTGTTTCTTATCAAGGCCTTCATTACACCAGCTATTTTTCTTCCTTGTGTCACTCTACTTTCAACTTCTTTTGCGCATTTTCCTCTCTTATCTATCACTGTACCCAAGTATTTGAACTCTCTCACCAATTCCAGTCTCTCTCCATTCACTGTGGCATCACACTGGGAGTCACGTTCTCTCTCAATAACCATCACTTTACTCTTCTCTACACTTACTTTCAAGGCACGATGCTCACAGACATCAGCAAAACTCTGCACGTTCTTGTCCGGTATTTGCAAGCAGTACTGCATCATCAGCATACAACAAATTTGATATATTCCATCTATCACCATTCATTACCAACGCCATCCCTCTCTCCATTACTCGTGATTTTACTTCTCTCATCACCCCACCCATATATATATTGAACAACCATGGGGACATCACACAACCCTGTCGCACGCCCACACCTATCGTGAGTCATTCACTTAGATGCCCATTAACCCTTACATATGGTTCACTACCATCATAAAAACTCTTGACAGCACCTAGCAGCTTACCATCAACACCATACATGCGCAAAACTTTCCACAGTCCTTCTCTGTCTACTTTGCCGTATGCTTTTTCCAGATCCATGAATGCCATAAACACCTTATGGTCCTTCTCACAAGCCTTCAGTGCTATCTGTCTCACTGCAAATACTTGATCCAAACATCCTCTGCCACTCCTAAAGCCACCCTGTTCATCACTTACTAGGACTTCTGACATCTCTCTTACTTTCTCTGTAATAATCCTTCCAGATACCTTCCCCACCACACTCAGTAAACTTATGCCACGATAATTCTTGCACTCACTTCGATCACCTATATTTTTGTACGGGGGTACCATCACAGTCTTTTTCCGCTCTGCAGGCACAGTTTCACTCATCCATGCCTTCTTACATATCTCCAACAAGCACTTCATTCCACTCTGTCCACTTCACTTAAGCATGTCTCCATACACCTCATCAACCCCAGCTGCTTCCCCATTTTTCAGCCGTTTCACAGCACTCTTCACCTGTGCGAGTGTCACGTCTCCTGGCACTGAATTCCTTCTCTGCACATCCCCAAAACCAATCATGTTTACAGCCGCTCTGCTCTCTCTATTCTCATTCATCAGGCTTTCAAAATATTCTTTCCATCTGGTCCTTACTTCATCTCCATTGGTTAGTAACCTACCACCTGCATCCTTCACACCATCCCATTTCTTTCCGCTTTCACTTCTACATTTCCGCACCTCTTTCCAGAATAACTTCCTATCATCAGAGTAGTTCGCATTCATTCTTCTTCCCAGATTATCATTTACCTCCTTTTTCCGCTTCTCTAGTCTCTTTACGTGCTTCTTGCTCTCGATATACTCGGTTCTTATTTCAACTGAACCCCTATCCTGTAACAACTTTAGCCACTTCTTCCTCTTTTCCTCCACCGCTTTCTTAACCTCCTCATCTTACCATGCCATACCCTTCTTTTTTGTTGGTACTCTTGCCACACCACACTCCACTTTAGTATTCACAACTAAGCAATCCCCATATGCATTCCACAGGCTGTTTTCAGTCTTTCTCCCTGACTGTTCCTCTCTCTCTTGATCCACCTCACTCCTCTCAGCTTGATTCTGCACACCACAATCATATGATCTGACAGACCTCCACGTCGTCCTCTCACAGCCATCGTATCAGCAACCATTCCCCTCATCAACCTGTCTACGAGCACAAAATCAGGCTTCTTTCAACACAACCCCCGTTTCCTCTATACTATGTATATTCATGGGCATCTTTGTGTTTGAAATACGAATTACAAATTCACAACCTCCTCTCATGACACATCGATTCCCATTATCATTTTCTCCTGGTACTCCATAACAAACCATTATGTCATCCTCAGAACCAGTGCCTACTCATCCGTTCATATTCCCCATGACAATCACTTTTTAGCTCCTGGACATTTCTCCCACTACTTCACCCAGCTTATCCCAAAACCTGTCTTTCTCACTCTCACTCCTGTCCTCACACGGTGCATACACTACGATCACTGCTACTTTCACCTTCTCAAACTTGAACTTGACATACATACACCTCGAGCTGACACATTTGTAGTCTCTCATTCCACTCTGCCACACCTCATTCATCAACAAAACAACTCCTTCCTTACATCTTCCATTCCCATTCATTCTCGATCCTACACATTTCACACCCTCCCACTCCTCCACTTCGCACCCTTTCATCTTTGTTTTACACAACGCCATCACAGCATATCTCGCACTCTTGAACACATTCACCACTTCCACCATCTTGCTTTCCTCATTCATACCTCCCACATTCCAAACGGCCACGCGAGTCTGCACATTTGGCTGGGGCCCTGGACAGGTATTGGGCCCTCCAAGGCTCTCTGAAACGACTGCCATGATTAAGTGATTTTGGATAGGGGAATCTGGGGGACACTTAACCCTGCCAGAAACCCTAGTTATATGATTACCACCCAGTGTAGTAAATGGTTTCCTGGGTACAGGGAACCATTTGGCTTATCACTCAGTGTGGAGCTCATATGGCATCATTCTACTTTGGGTGAGTGGATGATGGGCGCCCCCACCTACCTCAAACACTCATCCACCTAGTGGATGCTGGTGCAGAGTTTTATTCTCTAGTCCATTAAAAATTATCGATCCATTTGTGGCACTCTTCTTTCCTTTTCACACTTGTAATTATTGACGTCCTTACATTTGCAAGCAGCAACATAAAACAGTCTGTCATGAGAATCTTTTTGAAAAACTTGAACTTTCTCTTGATAGCTTTGAACGTTCTTTCTTCCTTTTGCTGGTTTCTGTAGTATTTTGTATTTGTTGTGATAACTCTTCAACATCTGCAAAATACGTTCATCACAGACCGTTGGAATAGAGGCTCTCTGCCACACAGCCTTTACCTTTGAAATAAGGGAGACACTGATCTCAGAAAATATTGGCTCCTTTTTAGATGCCTTCAAGTTCTGCCGTACATATAGACAGAATCTCATTATATAATTATATGTTGGAAAAGTGTTCATATTTAGATTGTCTGGTGTCCCCAGTATTGGACACAAACTCATAAGTCTTGTTTCTTGGGACAGTCTTGCTCAGTATTCAGTCCAATCAGATCTGTTTGTAGGAGGCAAACTTATGAGGTGAATGAAGACTGAAAGTGAAAGAAAAAGAGGACACAGGTTATATGAGAAAAAAGCTGTGCATTGGCATGTGGAAGGTATGCACTGCATGACGTTATGCTAATTGGGGGAGACAAAAGATGTTATACTACACTCATTTTTTTTTTTTTTTAAATCGAGGTGAAGATGCATTTGGCAGATTGGTGATGACTGGCTGAATGCAACATGTCCGAATAACATCGATGTATTTCAAATAAAATACCAGGTAATGTGAACCGAAACTTATTTACCAAATTTTCTCCCTCAAATATATGTTGCATAAAGCCAATCATCACCACCCTGTAAGTGCATCTTCTTCGTCTAGAGAGAGAGAGAGAGAGAGCACCGAGACTACACACAGTCATTGATGTTGCCTTACATTGGATTTTTATCAGTTAGAAACATCTTTGTAACTTTTGTTATTATTAGGAATATTTTGAAAAATGGTTAAATTTTATGAAAATTAAAAAAAAATCCAGAGTTGGGAAGGCATTTCAAATTATTTAATATGATGCAGAATTTTTCTGTGTTTAGGATGCAGTTTAAAAGACATATATAACTATTGCTATAAGATTTATGCCTGGTTTGTAGCTAAAAGAAAGTCCTGCAAATACCATGACATTGCTTGACTGTTTTATGAGCTCGTTGGGGAGGCAGAAGATATTGTTGAAGAAAAATTTCATTTCATTGTGATCTTTCTCTCGTAAGTAACTTTAGAACAATTTTGGATTCCTAAATTTCATAAAAAAGGGTAACAACGATATACCTTTGTGTATTTTTTATGACAAGGAATTTGATCTATTTATTTACTACTGTTTATATGCTTGCCTACTTTATTGTCTGTCTTTCTGTTTTCTTGTTTGTTTTGTCTATTTTTATTTATCTATATATCCTGGTGACTAAAGCTGCAGATCTGTCTATCTATGTATATACTTAGGCTGCTTCCCCCAAGGAAAGGGAGGTAGCCGAGACAGGACGACACACTCCCCATTTACTCATCCATTCAAACACATTCATTCGCATCCCCCAAAGGGGAGAACGGACAGATCCTCACCGCACCACACCGCACGAGGGTCAACTGCGCAATGCAATCAGTGACATCTGCAGCAGTGCCCGGCAGCAGAACTAGTTTACCCCTGCCACATCATAACAGACCCATCCCCTTACCCGCACCTGACCTGACTAGCTGATCAGACCAAATGCAGGAGAATATCCCCTCAGGGCTGCGTCATCACTTATTCACTCACAATTTCTCTTCTTTATTTCTGTCACGCACAGCCACTCTTCCTTGCTCAACAGACATCCCTCTCGCATCCAGCGCTCTCTTCACACAGTCCATCCATCCTATTCGTGGTCTTCCTCTTGGCCTTACACCTCTCGCATCAGATCTAATTATCTTTTTCACCAATCGCTCATTATCCATTCTCTCCATATGCCCAAACCATCGCAACACCCTCTGCTCAACTCTACCAACCATCTCCCGAACAACTCCAGTTCTCCTTCTCACTTCATCATTTCGCACTCGATCCATACGCGTCACTCCACACATACTCCTCAGACACCTCATCTCCATTACATTCAAACTTTTCCTCTCTGCTACATCCATATTCCATGTTTCAGCCCCATATAACGCAGTCGGTACCACAACACCCTCATACAGCCTTCTCTTTACATCCATTCTAAGCGAACGACATTTAAACACTTTTTTCATTCCTCCCAGCACCTTTCCTACTTCATTTATTCTAAACTTCACTTCTGCATCTATTCTTCCATCCACAGCAACATGTGACCCTAGATATTTAAAACACTCTACCTCCTCAAGCAACTCGCCATTCAAAACTATATTCATCCTCCTACCATCTACCAACCTCGTACACTTCATCACTTTACTCTTATTCTCATTTACTTTCAATTTCCTTCTTTCACACACCCTTCCAAACTCCTCTACCAACTGTCTAAATCTCTCCTCTGAATCAGCCACCATGCAGTATCATCTGCAAACAGCAGCTGCAGATAAATATTAATAATATACTCAATGACTTCAGTGTAATGATGCTTAATTTGACATTTATTAATCTCTGTCTATCTACCTATTTATTTGCAATTGTCTGTCTATATCTATTTGTCAGTGTGTGTGTGTGTGTTTTTTAGAGAGAAACAATGAATGGAGGAAGGAAAAAACAAAGGAAATAAAAAAAAGTCCATGTGCCTCAAGGCATCCTCCATTCATAAAATATTTATAACAAGTGCATTTAAATAAAAGTGGGAAGCATCTCCCTGGAAGTGAATTCCAGAGTGCAGTAGTTCTGGGGATAAATGAATTTTGATAAGCAGGGGTTCCACATTGCGGGGGAGAGAGTGTGAGTTCATGGGCACTCCCAGCTGCCCGAGTATTTTGGGAGGAAATGTGAATGGGAGGCACAATTGAAGCAAATTCGTCAAAATATCGGTAAAATATTGCTAAAGATGCAGCATCTCTACTTACTGATAATGGAAGAAGGTCCTGCGTAATGGCAGGATTATTGATTAGTCTAATGGCTATATTTTGAATTTTGTCCAACTGCCTCAACGCAACCGCTCCACATCCACTCCACAGTGGTGAACAGTATTCGATCTGAGAAAGCACATGACCTTTGTATATTGTGGCCAGCTGCATGTCAGCAAATACTTCACGAACTCTGTACAGAAGTCCCAATTTTTTAGAAATATTTTTAGCAAAGGATTTAATATAAGCTGTTCAGCTTAGGTTTATTGTGACACCTAGGATATTAACTGTACTGGATACGGGAATATTGACATCATTTAAAATGACGTGGGAGTCTGAGGGATTATTTTTGTTGGAGAAATTAATGTATTTAGTTTTCTGAACATTAAATGATACCAGATATGTTTGTCTCCATTGATTAATTTTAGATAGGTTCTGGTTCAGAGAAATTGCTGTGTTTATTTGGGAATTTATAAAATCAGATCGTATAAAGGAGGTACTAAATGTGAAATGACTATGAAATGTCGAGTCTTCAGCATAAAAATATATTGGATTGTGAGTGGCAAATTGGACAATTCGACCCGGTGCCATACTCTTGTCAAATGCTTTTGAAATATCAAGAGCTACTGTGTGTGTTTCACCATGTTGGTCTATTGTTTTGTTAATCTGATGGGTAAGAAGGCAAAGAATGTCTGCAGTTGAACGTTCTTCTCTAAATCCATACTGTATTTAGGGTTGAGTTGTGATAGGTGGGGGAGCCCATAGTCCACCCACTTATTGTAGTAGTACCCTGTTTTTTGGGTAGCTCTACATCGAGTGCCAAGCCAAATGATTTCCTGTAAAACAGGAAATCATTTACAACACTGGGTGGTAACCTTATAACCAACCGACACGTGTTCCCTACGTGACAGCAAGTGGGTTGGCGGAGAGTTAGTCCCCCTCCCAGGAAAACATCTAACTAAAAACACGAACAAGAAGCCTCGGACCTGGGCTGACCAAAAGATGACTACTAAGGACCGAACAAAGGACATGATACGGATGGTGACGTGGAATGTAAGGGATGCAAATGATGAGGTGAAAGAGAGAGATTGTCCAAGTGCTTGAGGAAGCGGAAGTGGATGTATGTGGATTAACTGAAACTAAATGGAGGAGTGAGAGTGTGAGAGAATGGGAGTATGGATGGGGTATATGTGCAGAAGTAGGTGAGAATGAGAGGGCAAAAGAAGGAGTGTGTATTGTTGTGAGCAACAGATGCAAGGGGAATATAAGACAGTATGGATCAGTTGGCTCGAGGATTGTGTGGGTAAGATTGAAAGTTGGACTACAAATGTGGGCGATTGTGTGCGTGTATGCACCAATGCAAGACTGTGCAAGCAGAGTGAGAGAAGAGTTCTGGCCAAATGTGGAAAGGTGCCTGGAAAAGTTTGAAAGGAATGAGAGTGTTTTTAATTAGAGATACAAATAGTAAAGTAGGGAATGTGAAGGTGGATTAGCAGTTGGTGAGCGGGATGTGCTTGCTGAGATAGATGAGAATTGCAGTGCTGTAGTGGACATTAATTTGTGCCGGGAGGGGGTTTGTGATAGCCAATACCCTCTTCAGGCACAAAGTGATCCACAGGTATACATGGCGAGTGATGAGAAGGGTGGATGGTGAACTGAATGAAAGGAAGGCAATGATTGATTATGTGTGTGTGGATGAAAGGATGCAAAGAGGTGTAATGGATGCAAGAGCATATAAAGGTTGGGGGA
Source organism: Coenobita brevimanus (assembly GCF_032717465.1). NCBI lineage: Eukaryota > Metazoa > Arthropoda > Malacostraca > Decapoda > Coenobitidae > Coenobita > Coenobita brevimanus. The sequence goes on from NC_137034.1 coordinate 12,088,264, forward strand.
GTGGACTGTCTGACCACCACCAAGTGGTGGTCAGAATCAAGGTCCAAGTAAAATGGAGAAATAGGAGCAGGGAAGGACAGGAGGAAGGAGTAGGTGCAAAGCGAGTGGAAAGGTTACAAGAGGATGAGAAAAACACAGAATATATGAGAGAAGTGGAGGAACGATTGGGTAAATATGAATTGGAGCAGATGGCGGACGTGGAAGGTGTGTGCAAGATATTCACAGTAGAAATATGAGCAGCATGTGAGGTGGTGTGTGGGGTGAAGAGAAGACGAAAGGGGGTGCAAGGAACAGCATGGTGAAATGAAGAGGTAAAACAGGCTGTGGCATAAAGGAAGAAAGCATATAATGAATGATTGAGAAATAGGGGCGTGGAAGAAGTTGAGAGACGGAAGAGAGCGTTACATGTGGAAAGGAAGAGAGGTGAATAAATTAGTAAGAGAGAGTAAGAAAAGAGTGGATGAGGAATTTGGATGGAATTTGAGTGTCAAGTGGAGAGAATGTAAGAGAATGTTCTGGAAAGAGGTAAAGAGAGTCAGACAGGGTGGCAATGAAGTTAGTATTGGAGTGAAAGATACAAATGGTAGATTACTAGTGGACAAGGGTAAAAAAGTGAGCAGATGGAGAGAACACTTCAAGGAATTGTTGAACATAGAGAATGAAAGTAATACGAGTATAAATGGCTGAGGAATGCCTGGGAAAAGGAGGGAGGTTAGAAGACAGGAATAAATCAGTAGGATGGAAGTTGTGGAAACAATAAAGAAAGTCAAAATGGAGAAAGCCCCAGGAATTGATGGAGTGTGTGGTGAAATGCTGAAGCATGGGGGAGAGATAGTAGTAAAATGGATGTGGAAGATGTACAGATTGGCCTGGGAGGAAGGTAGAGTCCTGGAGGATTGGAAGTCAGGTCTAATTATTCGCTTGTATAAAGGGAAAGGGGAAGAAGTGTATGGTAATCATACAGACATTTGTCTTCTTAGTGTAATAGGAAAAGTATATGGTAGGATACTTACTGACAGAGTTGGGGAAATAACAGAGAAATTTGTTGGAGAAGAACAGAGAGGCTTTTGGAAGGGAAGAGGCTGTGTAGTTCAGATATTCATTCTTAGATCTTTAGTGGAAAAGTTTCTAGATAAGGGAAAGAAGTTGTATGCGGCCTTCATGGATTTGGAGAAAGCATATGACAGGATGGATAGATTGTGGAAAGTATTAAGAATATATGGAGCTGATGGGAAGTTGCTGAAGGCTGTGAAGAGTATGTGTAGTGCCACACATTTGATATTCATGTATGTATTTAGTAGTACTGTAATTTTAAGTTAGGGTGTAACCTGAATATTAGTTTATAAGTTCCTACCCTAAGTAATATTTCATATATTAATAATTACTGTAGGGCTAACTCTATTTTTATATGTATGTATCTCTGTATCTATGCAGTGGGTGATGTAATTGTGGGTGTTGAGCTATGGGAACTCCCCGTCTCGTAGAGTAACGAATAACAGACAGATGCGCCAACTTTTCTTGTCGTTGCCGGGCGCCGAGTTTAAACCTTAAACAGAGTAATGATGAATATACAATTCTTTCCGTAACCTAGTTGTGAAATGTTTGCTAATGAAGCTGCTAGAACACAAGTATGTAAGATTAGCAGTCCAAAAGGCCTAAATAATGTCATTTGTGAGGATTTAAAGTCCCGTTTATCTTGGCCGTCACTAGATGGCATGAGCTGCTTTCAGATTCAAATTGAAATAGTAATAGAATCAGTATCTAAATTAAGTAAGGAATAAATCCCAAATTTTCCCCAATTCAATCAAAAGTCCTGGCGTCATGGGTACACTGCTAAATAAATAGTAAAGAGAATTAAAACCCACCATATCGCAAAAACACAATCTCATTTGAGCTAGCAGTGGCGTCCTTTGGTGCCCGACAGGCCCCACTTGCTGCCCAGACATCGTGTGTAACAGACGTTCGTTTAGGTGAGTCGTCCACATTTCTTCTTCCTCCCCCTCTTTTTCTTTGTTTAATCCTTACTTATTATGAACTATGAGAAGTAATATTGTTGAGAGTTTAACGTAGAGTGACTTGCTGCCCAGACATCGTGTGTAACAGACGTTCGTTTAGTCCCCAGACACCGGCGGCGACGTCAAAGTGTGCACGAGGCCTCCTAGTGGTGTTGCCCGTAGACTTTTTACATACACATTTACACTACCCACGAAGTATTTTACAAACCGAAAGTAGTTGATATGTTATTAATGATCCTATCAAGTGAACTTCTTTTTTTGTAAATAAGGAATAGAAATATGAAAGTGATATGTTCTGTAACGGAAAGGAAAAAAATTCAAATTCATTAACTGTTCTCTTTCTTTAAAATTAGTTTATTAGAAAAATTATAATCAGGAGCGTGGAAGGGAACTTACTGATTGTGAGCAATAATGTGATATTTGAGTTGTACCTCGAAGCTAAACAAGCCCGAGTGATTGGGGTGTTCCTGGTGATTATATTTCTTTTTTTTTTTTAATTATTCCTCGAGGCTAGACATGCCCGAGAGGTTATGTATTCTCTAGTGACTATATAACATTGTTGATGATGAACTGTAAATAATACTGACTTGATGTGGGAATCGAGAAAAGTACACGAGGAGAATATATTATATGGGTGAAAGATGAACACAAATAATCATTCTTATTGATTCGAGGCTATGCCAGCCCGAACAGACAATTCATGCCGGTAGAGAAAATGTCCCTGTCTTGAGGCCATTGTTGAGCCCAAGAGTAACGGCCAAAAGGAAAGTAAAGTACAACAACTCCATACCTCGCGTATACCAAATTGTTAGTATGGTAATAATGTTAGAGGAATGATCACCCAAAAACCTTGGTAACATTTACAATCTTCTCTCATACTAAAAAGGGTCATGTAATTAGGAAATAAAAAAAATGTTTTTTTGTGTGGAAAATAACAGAAATATTAAAGTAGAGTAAAGTATATATCATTTTCTTTTCTTTAATAGTAGACCTAATCAAGGAAATTATGTCCTCAAGCCAGATTCACTCCCCTTCCAATTCAAGATTCCTTCGCTGAGGGAACGACAACCACCTGTGGTACCGACTAAATCTAAACTCGGCCAAAAACTACAAACGCTACCACAATTATTTCTTTTAAATATTTACTATAGACTGTGATACTAAGTCGAGTACCACTTGTATATCCATGGATGAGTTGGTCAGTCCCCACAACAGGTAAGAATATAAACATCCACTAGTATCACACTGGTGAATACCGGTGGGATAACAGCTCTTACCATTACACTGGTGTCAACTGGTGGGATAAAGTTTCAGGTTTTACACTGGTGGCAATAGCGGTGGGATACTCATCGTTCCCAAATTAGTGGCGTTGGTGAGAAAGTGAAGGGTAGCGAAGCGCAAAAAAAAAGTAGAGAGGATGTTAAGGGTAGCATTGGTTGGTCATTCCCAAATACCTCCACAACTCGATGTGCAGGACTTAGAAATCAGAATTTTTCGAGCAAGCGGAGGCAAGGTTAAAAATTTCTTTCAGGACTCTCGGCTAAATTCAGTATTGGAGTGGGAATGTGATCTTATATTTTTGTGGATTGGAAGTGATGACATTGATGAAAATACCACCCCCCAAGAGATTTTCCATAGAATAAAGAATGTTACCAGGGAGCTGGAGGAACAATGCCATGCCACGGTGATTGTTTGTCAGGTAGAACCAAGAGTGTACCAGGGAGCAAGTGCTCCTATTTCATCTGAGAATTATAACACAATAAGGAACTCGATCAATAAGAAAATTCGTCGGGGGTTACCAAACAAGAACCTGCAATTCAACAAGGCTTAATATAGGTATACGGTAACCTGGCGGACGGAGTACACTGGAGTGGTGACGTGAGAGAACAAGTAGATGCCAAATTTGTCAGAATTATTGAGTCCTACAGAGATGATGGAAGTGATTAGACCTATTTAAAGTAAAGAGAGACTATTTCAACATTTAATTTCCTCTTTTTTGTGTGAGTAAGAATAGTACATTAGTCACCATGTCTCTATATGGACAGTTGTTTGCTCAGACGCAGCCGGAAGCTGATCGTCCGTCACAAGTAGGGCGAGATCATGTAACCATTCAATTGGATGAGGCTGAGGAACAGTTCGGTGCTACTAACAGAACGCTGCTTTCACACTCGACCCCTTGTTCACACATTATGAGTTCGCACCACTCTCACAAAACTGCGCGATATCCCAATTTTGGAATTAAATCAGCTACAAGGGATAGAAGCTACATCTCGCCTCGAAATGTTTTGTGAGGTGGTGGAACAGACTCACACTAGCAACGCAACTAGAATCCAGGTTGCCAAGAGTCGAATGGGTTCTGAATTGGCCACTTTTATTCATAATTATCAAAAGAAACATTTTGCACTGTCATGGCCCGAGCTTAAAAAATTCTTGAATGAGGAGTTGGCCATCGAGCTGAGTGTAGATCGAGCTTGGCAAGAGTTAGAGAACATGACCTATGACTGGGAGGAATCACCCCAGGCGTTTGTACATAGGTTCATGTGTAAGCATGCGGCTCTCGAAACAAAAGTTCCCGAAAGAAAAGTTTCCTTCGCGAGATAAAAGGATCAAGAAGAAACTGTGGTATGGTCTTCCGCTTGAGTCTAGGGAAAAATTGGAAGGTTACCTTGATGACGGATATCCACTCCGTAAATTCATTAACAGGATCGAAAATGAAAGGCAGCTTCTCGAAGAGAGGTATACCACCAGAGTTAATGCAATGCTGGATAGAGACAATAAAAGTGAAAATCCCTCAGATACCAATGTAGTTGATAATCCACCAAGACCATCCCATGATAACTGCCAATCCGAGTCAGACAAGGAAGTGACTGAATTGAGAGCTCAATTAAGGGATTTGAAAACAAATTTAGAACAACTCAATCAAAAACAATCTACTGAAACACCAAGGCGAAAATACTGTAGTCATTGTCTGAAGAGTTCACACACGTTGCAAGAATGTTGGGCCAAACCACCACCAGGCCACTGTTTTGATTGCCGTAGGTTGGGATGTCGTAGAGGCAGTAATGATTGCCCAGGGCGCATAAACCGCAGCGCAGCGATGCGGGGCAATAACAGATTTCACCCACCCAGTCCAAATGCGAGGCAGACCGCCACTCAAAGTTCCCCCATCAGGCTATTTGACTAACCGCAGGTATAACACCGAGCACAATAAGTGTCAGCGTGAATGATAAAATAGTGGAAACTGTTGTTGACACAGGGAGTGGATATACCTTACTTAAAGAGGCCACCGCAAAGCGGTTAGGAACAGAAATAAACACGAGGAGAAATCCACCGAGATTACAGGGAGTCACAGGAGCGCCACCCCATATCCTGGGTATGGTCAAAGTAGATATTAGAGTGGGAGATGAGAAAGTTCATCAACAGTGGTGTCCAGTCGTTCCGAACGCCTACTTGACTACTGAAATGTTGTTGGGATGTGATGTCCTCGGACAATCTCCGTTGATCTGGAATGGTGCACAACGAGCGCTAATGCGGGGAGGAGCCCCGTACGTCGTGAACTACGTTCCGCGGCGAAAAGGAAAAGTTGAACGAGTCCAGGCCACATCTATCAGAGCCGTCAGGAACCCTCAACAGTTGAAACAAATTAATCTTGTAACAGTAGAGAGACTCACCCCATATCAAACCAAATTCATTGCCGTGCCAGTGAGTGAGGAGCCTAAAACCACTTTACTATTTTACCCACAAGCACGTTTCAGTCACAATAGTCACCCTTACTTATTACAGGTGAATTCAGAGGGCCTAGTCTATTTGCCCCTCAATAATAGAGCCAAACAAGACAAACTGTTTCGGATAGGTACCATTCTAGGCTCATATGAAATCATTGACGACCCTCCTGTAAGTCCAGTCAACTCAGTAACCAAAATCCAAAATGATCTGATCCCTACCAGTGATCGAACAGATGAAAGTGGAACTCGTGTTCAACGACTCCGAAAGCTAATTGACGAACAGACATGGCCACACTTAGATTCAGCTCAACAAGAATTAGCTAACGTAATTCTGCAACACGATCCTCTCTTCATTTTGGAAAAAGGAGAACTAGGAACCATCAGCGGTCCCTCCGTTCACATTAAAGTAGCAGACCCACAGCCCAGCCGTGGACCGATCTATCGATACCCTGAACAAGCTAAACAGGTGATCACTGAAATGTTGCAAGACATGGAAGAGAGAGAAATTATTGAAAGATCAACAGCTGCCTGGTTATCTCCTATTGTATTAGTTAAGAAGCCGGACGGCAGCAAGCGCATGTGTTTAGATTATCGCCACGTGAATCAACACCTAGCCACGGATATCTATCCACTGCCCAGACTGGAAGAGTTAGCCGAGCAGGCCGCAGGTCATAATTACTATGTGACTCTTGATATGCGTGAGGCATATTTTCAAATCATGTTGGACGAGGAAAGTCGTGATTTAACCACATTCAGTGATGGAGTCACACTTTACAGATTTAGGGGCTTAACATTCGGACTAAAATGTTCACCAGCCATATTTTCCCGACGAATGCAGGACATTCTTACTCCATTGTTGAAGCAAGGCTGGGTAAAGAATTATTTGGACGATTTGATAATTTGGGCTGATGACTTCCCCATATTGTTGAGTCACTTACAGCAACTATTCACTTTACTCTCACAGAATGGGGCCAAGTTAAATTTAAGTAAATGTACCTTTGGGTTAAAAGAAGTGACCTTTCTTGGCCATAAAATCTCAGTGGCCGGGAGTACGCCGGACCCAAAAAACATAGAGGCTATCAACAAAATGAAAAGACCCACCAAAGTAAAAGAAGTCCGGAGATTCCTTGGAATGTGCGGATTCTACCGAAAACACGTACCTTCGTTCGCAAAAATAGCAGCTCCCCTAACGAACTTAACCAGATCAAGAATAGCGTTCGAATGGTCAGATGAGTGTCAATCTGCTTTTGATCAATTGAAGTCGAGCTTAGTGAATGTGCCAGTATTGGTAAGAGCCAACGTGACTCGACCATTCATTGTAACCACTGACGCGAGCAACACTCATATTGGTGGCGTATTGAGTCAGATCCAACCAGACAACTCCAACTTGCCAATTGGTTACTTTTCCAAAAAGCTCAATCCTTGCGAGAGGAAATATTCCGCAACAGACAAAGAAGCATTGGCAGTTGTTCTCACATGCCGCAACTTTCACCATTACCTGTGGGGTTCCCACTTTACTATCTTGACAGATCATCAACCGCTTACTAGTATATTTAAGCGAAAAACCAAATCCCCACGTATGAACAGATGGATTCTCGAGATGCGTGAGTACGACTACAACGTGCAGTATGTCAAGGGTAAATATAATGTAGTCGCTGATCAACTATCTAGACCTGTCAGAGTGATATTCCACCAGTCAGAAACCAACTGGCTTGGATTTAGTCGAGATGAGATGAGAGCTAAGCAACGAGAAGAACCCATGTGGGATGAGTTAGTTAACTACTTGCATAGTGAGAAGCTCCCTGCTAAAAGACTACCGAAAGCCATGTTGAGCCAGTTCGCATTGATTGACGAACTATTATATTTTGCCCGTGAAACAAGTGATGGTAGCATCCAATATTGTTTGGTGATTCCTAAGTCAATCAGTAGAGAAGCAATCAAACACACGCACGAAACCTCAGGACATCTAGGTCAGAAGAAATCTATTAAGAAAGCCGAAGACCTATTCTATTGGCCAAATCTAAAGGTAGATGTATGCGAGTATGTGAAACAGTGTCCCACTTGTCAGAGATTCAAAGGTGAAACTGGGTTGCAGCAACCTTGGAAAGGTTTCCCGCCTGTAAGTAAACCATTGGAATGTATCGGGATTGACTTGACTGATATGGTTGCTGGATCTCAGGGTTACCGCTATGTCCTTACTGTGATAGATCATTATAGTAGATTCGTCAAATATTATCCCATCAGGGATAAACATACACAACACATCATACACTGTCTTGGGCAATACTTCACCGACTTTGGGACGCCACGAGGTATCGTGCTGGACAACGGCGGAGAGTTCACGAGTGGAGAGTTCAAGAAGTTCTGTCGGAGGAACCAGGTGGACTTGTTCTACGTCACCCCTTATCATCCCCAGGGAAACTCCACCACTGAAAGGATGCATCGGACTATGAAAAGCATCCTAGCATCTCTCTGCAATGGACATCCCTTACGTTGGCCTCAGCTGCTTCAATCGTGTCAAACCGTCATGAATCAAGCGGTACACTCGAGCACGGGACAACAACCTTATTATGCCTTCTTCTCACGCCATCCCCCTCGCCTCATTGGTACCTCATTGCCTTCTGTGGATGCAGAGGAGGACGACCTGGCGATAGCACACACTCTCATAAAGGATACGACCCAACGGATGACGAGGCGATACCGAGAGGTGGCCAACAGGCTGAGGAGAGCCCAGAAGGTTGAAGTCAATAGTTTGCTGTGGGCGAAAAAAGAGACCATACAACCGGGTACCTGTAGAAAACTGAATGCCAAATGGGACGGCCCGTATAAAGTGATTGAAGTACTGCTAGATGGAAGTGTTTATATCATTGAAAATGTATTTAGTGGAAAAAAAATACAAAGGGCTGCTGAAAAGGTAAAACCATATTACGGTACCGAGGAATGGCTCTTACAACCGCTGCAACAGAAGCTCGCCTCGGAGCCCGAAGATGAGTGATTACCGCCGCGAGTGAGGACTGCCCCTCGGAGACTCATAGAGGAGTGTTAGAAAAGTGGACAAGTGCATGTGACGAATGTTGTGAAACATAACTGCTTAAAGTTATGTTCCGGGTGGACTCATTCCCGAGGAGAGGGTGTAAAAAGGAGAAGAGAGAAGAGTTCCTGTTGGAACCGGGAAGTGCCTTACTTCGAGGGGAGTAGCTAATCCCCTCACCTTACAGTTAGCACGGTTTGTGAGGTAGTGGAGTCTTCAGGACAGAATGAGCGCTCACCTCTTGCGGGTGGAAAGCTGGAAACGAAAGGACTGAGTGAATGTGATTGCGAATGGAAGAGTGTAAGGAAGCGCCTCCCGTGGTGATCTCAATCTCGAGAGACCCTGTCGAGCTCAGGTGAGCGACAAGCTATCCTCCAAAACCTGAGGCTGACTGGGGCATAAATTCCCTCATAACATCTCGAATAAGGAGTGATCATACCTCCTAATGTAGTGAGTAAGCGACCTTCCGAGGTACGCATCAGGTGTTTAATGTGGACCGACAGGTGCCACCGATTGTGGGGAAAAGTATTCCAAATTCAAAGTGTTCATAGCAGTTATCAGAGTAACAACATTCCATCCATGCACATGTCATAGAAAATTGGCTTGGGTAAAATTTGTTTTCCAAACGTGGGAGCCGTGTAGTGCCACACATTTGATATTCATGTATGTATTTAGTAGTACTGTAATTTTAAGTTAGGGTGTAACCTGAATATTAGTTTATAAGTTCCTACCCTAAGTAATAATTCATATATTAATAATTACTGTAGGGCTAACACTATTTTTACATGTATGTATCTCTGTATCTATGCAGTGGGTGATGTAATTGTGGGTGTTGAGCTATGGGAATTCCCCGTCTCGTAGAGTAACGAATAACAGACAGATGCGCCAACTTTTCTTGTCGTTGCCGGGCGCCGAGTTTAAACCTTAAACAGAGTAATGATGAATATACAATTCTTTCCGTATCCTAGTTGTGAAATGTTTGCTAATGAAGCTGCTAGAACACAAGTATGTAAGATTAGCAGTCCAAAAGGCCTAAATAATGTCATTTGTGAGGATTTAAAGTCCCGTTTATCTTGGCCGTCACTAGATGGCATGAGCTGCTTTCAGATTCAAATTGAAATAGTAATAGAATCAGTATCTAAATTAAGTAAGGAATAAATCCCAAATTTTTCCCCAATTCAATCAAAAGTCCTGGCGTCATGGGTACACTGCTAAATAAATAGTAAAGAGAATTAAAACCCACCATATCGCAAAAACACAATCTCATTTGAGCTAGCAGTGGCGTCCTTTGGTGCCCGACAGGCCCCACTTGCTCCCCAGACATCGTGTGTAACAGACGTTCGTTTAGGTGAGTCGTCCACATTTCTTCTTCCTCCCCCTCTTTTTCTTTGTTTAATCCTTATTTATTATGAACTATGAGAAGTAATATTGTTGAGAGTTTAACGTAGAGTGACTTGCTGCCCAGACATCGTGTGTAACAGACGTTTGTTTAGTCCCCAGACACCGGCGGCGACGTCAAAGTGTGCACGAGGCCTCCTAGTGGTGTTGCCCGTAGACTTTTTACATACACATTTACACTACCCACGAAGTATTTTACAAACCGAAAGTAGTTGATATGTTATTAATGATCCTATCAAGTGAACTTCTTTTTTTGTAAATAAGGAATAGAAATATGAAAGTGATATGTTCTGTAACGGAGAGGAAAAAAATTCAAATTCATTAACTGTTCTCTTTCTTTAAAATTAGTTTATTAGAATAATTATAATCAGGAGCGTGGAAGGGAACTTACTGATTGTGAGCAATAATGTGATATTTGAGTTGTACCTCGAAGCTAAACAAGCCCGAGTGATTGGGGTGTTCCTGGTGATTATATTTCTTTTTTTTTTTTAATTATTCCTCGAGGCTAGACATGCCCGAGAGGTTATGTATTCTCTAGTGACTATATAACATTGTTGATGATGAACTGTAAATAATACTGACTTGATGTGGGAATCGAGAAAAGTACACGAGGAGAATATATTATATGGGTGAAAGATGAACACAAATAATCATTCTTATTGATTCGAGGCTATGCCAGCCTGAACAGACAATTCATGCCGGTAGAGAAAATGTCCCTGTCTTGAGGCCATTGTTGAGCCCAAGAGTAACGGCCAAAAGGAAAGTAAAGTACAACAACTCCATACCTCGCGTATACCAAATTGTTAGTATGGTAATAATGTTAGAGGAATGATCACCCAAAAACCTTGGTAACATTTACAATCTTCTCTCATACTAAAAAGGGTCATGTAATTAGGAAATAAAAGAAATGTTTTTTTGTGTGGAAATTAACAGAATTATTAAAGTAAAGTATATATCATTTTCTTTTCTTTAATAGTAGACCTAATCAAGGAAATTATGTCCTCAAGCCAGATTCACTCCCCTTCCAATTCAAGATTCCTTCGCTGAGGGAACGACAACCACCTGTGGTACCGACTAAATCTAAACTCGGCCAAAAACTACAAACGCTACCACAATTATTTCTTTTAAATATTTACTATAGACTGTGATACTAAGTCGAGTACCACTTGTATATCCATGGATGAGTTGGTCAGTCCCCACAACAGGTAAGAATATAAACATCCACTAGTATCACACTGGTGAATACCGGTGGGATAACAGCTCTTACCATTACACTGGTGTCAACTGGTGGGATAAAGTTTCAGGTTTTACATATGTATGAGGGTGCTACGGCTGCAGTGCGTATGGATAGTGAACTGAGTGAGTTTTTCTATTTGAAGGTTGGGTTGAAACGGGGATGTGTCATGTCTGCATGGTTGTTCAATCTGTTTAAGGATAGGGTTATAAAAGAGATACAAGGTAGGGCAGTGGATGTTGCAGTGGCCCTAATGAGAGAGGGCAGTGTTTGGAAACTCCCTGTACTGTTGTTTGCAGATGATACTGTGTTGTTAAGTGAAGATGAAGGGGAGCTGCAAGGCTTGGTGGATGAGTTTGGGAGAGTGAGTAAGAAACGGAATCTAAAAGTGCATGTAGGGAAGAGTAAAGTTATGGTCTTTGGAAGAAGTGAAGTCAGTGAATGGACAGTGAGCTTGGATGAGGAGGAAATGGAAAATGAGCGTACCTTTAAGTATTTCGGTAATGTGATCAGTAAGAATGGAACTTTGGAGGGTGAAGTGCTTGAAAGGGTAGAACAAGGAAGAAAGGTTGCTGGTTCCTTGAAGGCAGTGATAAGAAACAGGGAAGTGAGCATGGAAGAAAAAGTTATTACATGACAGTATTGTTATACCAACTCTAACGTATGGAAATGAAGCTTGGCCATTGTTGGAGGGACACAAGTCAGGAGTGAGAGCAGTGGAAACGAGTTGTTTGAGAGGAGCCTGTGGAGTCACATGGAGAGACAGACTGACAAATGAGGATGTGAAGAAGCTTTGTGGTGTGGATGTGGATATGGATGTGATAGGAAGCTTTAGGATCAACACATTTAGGTGGTTTGGCCATGTCTAGAGGATGGAGGGTGAAAGACTGACGAGGAGAGTGTGTGAGTGAGGTGGACGGGGAGAGAGGGAGGGGAAGGCCAAGGATAAGATGGAGGGATGGAGTGGGGAGGTATATGAGAGGGGGGGGTGAATTGGGAGGAGGGCAGTGAAATGGCGGGGGACAGGTTGACGTGGAGGCGATTTGTTTGTGGCCACCCCGTATAAGGGATTAAGGCGTCTGGCAATAGATAGATAGATAGGGTTGAGTTTGTTGAAAAAATATCAACAAAAAGGTTGGCTTTTCCACGTGGGTCACTTACTAGATTTCCACTGGGGGACTGTAAAGGTTAAATGGAAGAGGTGGTAGTGAAGTTAGTTTTGAGTGAATTAAGGGTTGACCAGAATATTTTGTTACCATTTGGATTGTTTAGTAGTTTGTTAGCTTGTCTATGAAGAAAGTTTGATTTAGAAAGATTGATAATAGTTTTGGCATCGTTTCTGACACTTCTGTCTGTCTGTCTTGATAAGTGTATGTATATTTATTTATATCGATTTATAACTAAAAATTAGTCTATCTTTCTGTTTATCAGAGAGTCCTTGTAATATCCGAATTAGGGGGGGGAAATCCTTCATTTACTTCGTCATTATAGCGGTGTGTGTGTGTGGGGGGGGTCTTTCCTAAAAAGTGCTTGCATTCAGCTTTGCGAAGGCCCCACGTAACGAAGAGAGAGAGAGAGAGAGAGAGAGAGAGAGAGAGAGAGAGAGAGAGAGAAAGCCACACAGAATTAGAGATGCTTATTCAGTAGAACAGTCGTACTATACCCTGTCATTAGGAGAAACTGATCACTTATTACAGATTATTTAATTTATTAAGAGAGAGAGAGAGAGAGAGAGAGATGGGGGGGATAAAAGTGTTTTCGTCAGAATATCAAACCAGAAACTTCAGATACCGAGTATTGATTTCGCTTCAGTCTGCTTTTACTCTCTCTCTCTCTCTCTCTCTCAACAACACCCTGGCGCAGCCTTACACCACCAACGTCAAGTATTTCACAAACTTTTAATCACTGGACTCAGGCAAAGGATCTTACTGGGGCTTAGACTTAACTGATGCCTAAACCTACACCTACGACAGATAAGTAGTATCGTAAGAAGTTAAGTAGTGTCGGAGGCAGATAAGTAGTATCGTAAGCAGTTAAGTAGTGTCGGAGGCAGATAAGTAATATCGTAAGCAGTTAAGTAGTGTCGGAGGCAGATAAGTAGTATCGGAAGTAAATAAGTAGTAGCCTAAGCAGATAAGTAGTAACCAAAGCAGTGAAGTTGTATCGTAAAGAAACAAGTAGTATCGTAAACAGTAAACTAGTATCGTAAAGAAATGAATAGTTCGTAAGCAGTTTAATGTATGATAAGGTTTCTTATTGCTTCCTTCTTACTTCCATCGTGTAACTATATTTTGACTTCTATGTAGTAGTAGTAGTAGTAGTAGTAATAGAAGTAGATGTAGGTGTAGTAGTAGTAGTAGTAGGTGTAGTAGTAGTAGTAGTAGTAGTAGTGGTGGTAAATGTTGTAGTTATTATTATTAAAATTATTATTATTATTATAGTAATAGTAGTAGCTGTAGTAGTAATACTTGTGGTAGTAATGGCAGTAGTAGTAGTATTCGTATTATTATTATTATTATTATTATTATTGGTAGTAGTAGTAGTAGTAGTAGTCCTGTCTTTTAATATTTCACTAACCCCTTCGCAACAATAACCTTCACAATACATTTATTTGTTCCTTTTCCGTACTGCTTTATTTAGCATTAGAGAAACGGTGTGTGTGTTCTTACCTAATTGTTCTTACCTAATTGTATCTTTACAGGAATAAGTCAAGCTCGTACTGTCCCGTGTCTTAAACCATATTTATCGTACATATCCTTAAATTTGTGAATTGTTTTGGCACACACTATTTCATTCGGTAGTGCATTCCATTGATCAATTGCTCTGTTTGGGAAACTGAATTTCCTTACGTCTTTATCACCTCTCTTCTTATGCAGTTTTTTGCAGTGTCCTCTTGCTGATGCTTCTCCATATGTTAAGTAATCATTTATGTCTATTTTCTCCTTCCCTGATATGCACTTATATAGCATTATCATGTCACCTCTTTTCCTTCTCTCCTGTAGTGTTGGTAGATTCAGTTTATTTAGTCTTTCTTCGTAGCTTAGGTCTCTTAAGCTTGGTATCCATCTTGTAGCGGCCCTTTGAACTTTTTCAATCTTGTCTGTGTTTTTTGAGATGAGGACTCCAGACTACTGATGCACATTCCAGGGTTGGTCTAATGAATGATGTTATTATCCTTCTTAGCATGTCTTCATTTATGTATGTGAATGCTATTCTCATATTTGCAAGCAGTGTATACATGTTCCGTACCTTCTCGCTGATGTGGTCAGCCGGAGATAGTCTGTTATTGATAATCACACCTAGGTCTTTCTCTCTTTCTGATGTGTATAGGGTTTTATTTCCTAACTTATAATCCCAATCAGGTCTTTTTCCACTTTTACCAAACTTGATTACATGACAGTTGTCCACATTGAATTCCATTTGCCATGTACTACTCCATTCATGAAGTTTATTTAATTCTTCTTGTAGCCCCCTACAAGAGTCTATGCTAGTAATTCTCCTTTGTATTTTTGCATCATCTGCAAACATATTCAGATAGCTCTCATTTCCAGTGTTACTGATATACACTAAAAACATGATTGGTACCAGCACTGAACCCTGTGGTACTCCACTAGTCACTTCTTTCCATGATGGGTAGTTTCCTCTTAGTACTGTCCTCATTTCTCTTTTTATGAGAAAGTCTTGCATCCAACAAAACAGTTTGCCTCGAATTCCTCCTTGATGGTACAGTTTCCATAAAAGTCTTTGGTGTGGTACTGTGTCAAAAGCTTTCTTGAAATCCAAATAGATACTGTCCACCCATCCTTCCCTTTCCTGTATTGTGTTTGTTACTCTGTCATAATAGCTCAACAGATTAGTAACACATGATTTTCCTTTTCTGAAACCAAACTGTCTTTCTATTATCATACTGTGTTCTAGATGATTTACCCAAGCTTTTCTTATAAACTTTTCTAATACCTTGCTTACAACACTGGTCAGTGATACTGGTCGGTAGTTGAGTGGATTTTGTCTATTTCCTTTCTTGAATAAGGGGAAAATATTTGCTTTTTTCCAAATATCAGGTAGTTTACCTTGACTCAAGGATTTCTTGATAATCAAAAATAATGGTTTACGTAACTCCTTTGCACATTCTCGTGATACCCAACATGAAATTTCATCAGGACCACTTGCTTTTCCTCTGTCTAATCTACTTAACTCCTCCTGTATCACTTTTTCTGCTGTTTGTTTATCTGGTAGTATGTGTGGACATGCGTGTTCCACATAGTCCCTCTCAAAATTTTTTTCTTCCGTAAAAACTAATTGGAAATTCTTATTTAGTGCTTCACAAATATCTTTCTCTTGTGTATAAGTGATTCCCTCATCCGTAATGGATTGTATTATATCTTTTACTTTGGTTTTGCTTCTGATATAGCTGTAAAACAGCTTTGGTTGATCACTACTTTTATTAATATCCTCCTCAAACTGTTTTTGGGCTTCCCTCCTTATTCTTGTATAGTCGTTTCTTGCCTGTTTGTAATTATTATACGCCCTTTCACTATTGTGTCTTCTGTATCTATTCCACAACAAATCTTTCTTTTGATTTTTTACATTCTGTATTGAACCATTTCTGTATTTTCTTATCTGCTTCTTTGTGCTGTGGGATGTACTTCTGGACTCCTATTTCATAAAAATCACAGAATTTTTTATATACAGCATTTAAATCTTGTCATCTAAGCTCATTTTCCCAATCAACTTCTAAGAAATACTTCTTTAGGTCTTGATAATTTCCCTTTTTATAGTTTAGGCTCTTTTTGTAACTGTCATTGCTGTTTACTATGTCATATGCTATCCTGAAGTTAGAATTTATACTGGATGATCGCTTTTGCCGAGTGGAGGGTGATATATTATACTGTCAATATCATTTTCTTGCCTAGTAAATATTAGATCTAGCACTGAAGGTACATCAAGTCCTCTTTTTCTGGTGGTTTCCCTCACATGTTGCGTTAGGAAAAACTCTTGTACTAGATTCAGGAGCTTTTGGTCCCAACAGCTTTCTTAGCTAATTATATCTAGAGTATTCCAATTTATATTTGTATTAAAATCCCCAGTTAGTATAATTCTTTCCGATTTCTCTTCCATTTTATGTAGTGATGATCTTATACTTTGAATTGTACTCTCTGCCAGGTCCTCATATTCGTCTCTTTCCCATGTGTTTGATCTGGGTGGCATGTACAAATTGGCTACAATTACTTTACTTTCAGATGTGTGATCTCTACTGCAATCAGTTCTACTTGTGATGGTATATCTAAGTTTATTTCCTTGACTTTTAGATTTTTCTTAGTTAATATTATAATTCCTCCTCCTTTTTTTAAATTTCTGTCTCTTCTCCATATATTGTATTCCTCTAAGTTTA